>NC_092417.1:159526977-159679827 GCF_040894005.1 Engystomops pustulosus | reverse complement strand
CCGGGGCTCAAGCCCCGGGAGCCCCGCCTATAATCCGTCCCTGCTGACGACCTATTGTAAACACCATTAATTAGAAGCCACCATTTCTCTCTGGATTATCAGATTGTCCTCCCTACTAGACGGAGCAATGTGGAAGTATCCTGCAGGGAGATACATCTGGGCCCTTCTGTTGTTTAGAGGGTACAGCTCAGGACTAGACGCTATGAAAGGTCTGACTAGTGTTGGACCCAACCAACCAAATATAGGCTATACCCACCCATAGGAGACACCATCTAGCAAAGAGGGGTTTAAAGATCCACATACGTTTAGTCACTAGACTTTTGCCTTTGTTGTCATATAAGACCCTTTAAGTGTTTGTTCCTTTGTCTTCCAGGTCTACGAACACGTCTACGAGACGGTGGACATCAACAGCAGCCCAGAAGTGAGAGCCAATGCCACCGCTAAGGTACGAGAGTCCACGGCGTATACACAGGGGCGTCCGATTATCTAACCCAAGCAATTTCTCTTAACCTCACCTCTTAAAAGAAGCCGTACTCACCTGAGCGCCTCCCCTCTACCAAACTCCTGCCCGTATGTCCATGTGGTAGATTAGGAGAAGTCCTGGAGGCAGGAGTGGGAAGAACTATACCATCATCAAAATCAAGCACCTCCATGCTGCAGCTTCACAGGCTGTTACACTGTGCAGAAACACACTCACTCTGCGTTGAAGCTTCCACTGCTGCAAGGAGATTACAGCAGGGAGATGGGAAGTGCTGAGGGAGAAGGGAGGGTAAGACAATATAACAGCCTGTGAAGCTACAGCACGCAGGGTCCCTGTTAACACCCCCGCAAGTCAATCTATACCGTTAGCATAATTTTACCAGTTGATTTTAGAAGGGAGGCAATGGATAAAAAATATAAAAAGATGACCACAATCAGTGTCTGTAGTATGAAAGCATCTTTATAGCATCTTACTCATACAAACAGACACTGTGACTGATTTATGAGTAATACACTATAAAGATGCTGTCATACTGCAATTCCCCCACCAGGTGGCAGTATGGTAGATCTCTCACAGTAGCTCTATCAGTGCAGATGATAATGCAGAGAGATCGATATGTCAGCCAATAATGGAAGAAATCTATACAACTCTTTCTCTATAGAAAGCAGATCGTATATATTTGTCACTTTTGGGCTCCTGTAAAATAGATATATATTTTTATTAGCAGTTTTGCGTTACAATTAGTGACATTTTGATACAATTGTCTTTTAGTACTAACACTTTATAACTAGGGAATGGGACTACAAGTCACAGGATGCTGCTTTCTTCACCCTTGAATGGCCATGGCTGCAGCTACTCCAGTGACATCTAGTGGTTTATAATGGGCGGTGATATAAGCGTCTGATACTGGGGTGCGACCACAAGTGATTACTGGAATGGGGGCTTCATGTAAATGTACCTCCTCCATCAATGCCCCATTCACATCTATGGGACTTCCAATCAGGGAATGAGGGGATAAGGATCCTTGGTAGACCCCGGTAGAGCCCCATTTCAGTGTCCTTATTATATTTGCATTACAGATGTTACCTATAGAGAACGTGTCTGCAGGGACCCCAACCACCAGAATGTATAGAATAGTATCCTAAACCTGTCTCTGGGGTTTCTTTTAACTAAAGACTTACTACTGGGTCACATTGTAACATCCAGCCCCCATGGAGTGAGGGCAAGGCATACTGATTGTATCCTGGAGTACACTCCTAGTAACTATGTACATGTTTATCTGAGCGTCAACATCTGCAAAGAGTTTGTTCTCTCCGTGTTTGCGTGGGTTTCCTCCGGGTCCTCCAGTTTCCTCCCACACTCCAAAACATACTGGTAGGGTGATTAGATTGTGAGCCCCATTGGGGACAGGGACTGTTCTGACAAGCTCTGTGCAACACTGTGTAATCTGTGTGCACTATATAAATAAAGTAATTATTATTTGAGCCCCCTACAATGGACAGACATTAAAGGAAATCCACCATCAAAATCGATCATGATAAACCAGGGGCACTTAATCATAGATCCAGGCACCATGAGTATGGTTATTCATTGCCTCCTTCCCTCTAAAATCAACTTTAAAATAATACTAATGAACCTGAAGGGCATTACTATACAGCCTGTGTACAGCTTCACAGGCTGTTACACTGTCTTTACTTGTCTGATGTAATCTTACACAGTGGAAGGGGGAGTCCTCTTACAAAGTGTAACAGTCTGTGCAACTACAGCACAGAACAGCTCTGATAACACACCCAGAGCCCTTTGGGCTCATTAGCATAGTTTAAGAAGTTGATTTTAAAAGGAAGGAGGCCATGCATAACACATATAAGAAGATTACTACAGTCACGGTGCCTGGATCTATGAGTAATGTCCCTGGTTTATCATGATGGAATTTGATGGTAGATTCCCTTTAAGGGAATTGCATTATACACTCAGCCTCCGTTGTAGTCATATACACCAGTCCCTAATCCTGCTGACAGTTTCTCTTCACACTTGGACCATCTATCGTTATATTTCTTGTCTCTTTCTCCAGGCTACAGTTGCGGCCTTTGCTGCCAGTGAAGGACATTCCCACCCCAGGGTCGTTGAGCTTCCTAAAACAGAAGAAGGTCTTGGTTCAACATAATGGGAGGAAAGGAGCAGAACTCCCCCATCTATATATCTCGTATCATCCCCGGCGGCATAGCGGATAGACACGGAGGCCTGAAGCGCGGGGATCAGCTGCTCTCTGTTAATGGAGTGGTAAGAAATCTCTGACCATCATACAGGAAAGATGTGTAGAAGCCACAACTGATCTATAACACAGTATAGACGGTTCTCCAATAATCTGTAGGGTGAGTTCACACAATGCAATGGTTCACAGAGAACGTATTAAAGGACTACAGCCTTCCAATTCATAAGGTTTTGTTCCACATCAAATCTCAAAACTACAAATTAGAGCAGTGACTGCATGTAAATAGGAACATTAAAAATATATAAATCTTTATTAAGTATAAAATTAAAAACTAGGCTCATAGACCAAGAATTCTTGCATTAGTTTGATGCATATACAGGCTTAGGTACCTCTATTAGGACCAGAGACTGTTCCAGCACTCTGCCGGAATATTGGGGTCATAGGATATGCAGATATTGATGATCTGTCACCTCACTAGTTACACCCGTCACATCAGTGGCGGCTGGAGTATCACTTGGTCACAATAATTGCGGGGTATTAGCCCGATTGAGGACCTACTAACGTGCTTAAGTAAAGAAGCCAAGAATAGGGTATTTAATTCCCAAGGATATTAATTCTATGGCTTCCACCCATATATAAAAATCTTATGAGGTGCTGTGTAGCAGTGACGTCCAGCTCCTCGGTCCAACAATTACACCTATGCACCTAACACGTTTCCCTGCTACTGATCAATGTAGCAGTTCATCAGAGGTGTGTAATATATTTAATAAGAATATGGCACATAGAGAGCGGCTACTGGCGTGCCATCTCGCACTCATTCACGCCATGGCCCGTCTAGATCTTGTTAATGTGCCATACTAATGTCTGGGCCAGTAGTTCACACTGGATCGTGCACCAGGTACAAGCCAGTATACTTTGTATATTATTAATTCCTACCTCACTGGCTAATGTATTTTGCACACAGTGCTGACTGACTACCTAGACAGGACGCTGGCACTAGTTTGGCCGCACGTCGCACGCGCGGCTATTTATAGCCTAAGCTCCGCCCATCGCCGGAGGGTATTGACCAATGGGATTTGACTACACCACTGTAGATACCCCACCTCATCATGACGGACCAGAGACGTCACCAAGGGAAGGTGCGCCCTGATCCACCAATCACTAGAGTCGCAGTGGAGTCACCACCCCCCTCCAATCACGGCCAATCCCGTTGCAGTAATGCAGTGACGTGGGTGAATGAGTATTTACATGGGACGTTCCAGTTGCGGACATGTATAGTAAGTGTCAAAAGACAAGTAAATATGCCGATATAGGCTTACTATACTTAATAAAGATTTATATTTTTTTTGTGTTCCTATTTACAGGCAGTCGCTGCTTTAATTTGTACTTTTGGGGTTCACAGAGAACCCTATAAAATTCCAATACAGGCGGTATTCAGGGGCAATAATGTATATATTCTATAGCACCATCCTATTCCACGAGACATTACAGATTACGCGATACATATACACAATGTAAGTCATTGCAAAGCAATATTGTTGCCTGGTGAGAGAATAGGAATGAGGCCCTGTCTGCAAGAGCTTACAATCTATGAGAAATCAAAGGGAACCTGTCAGTTAAAATAACCCACACTAATATAAAATATCTTTGTAATCTGATATTACAAAGCCGTACAACTATCCCTATATTGTTATTCCCCATGCCTGAAAAGTTCCACAGTCTGTTTATAGAGCTGACTCGCCATCTATCGAATGACCCCATATTGAGTCCAATCGTCACCTTTCCTCTGAGCCAAATCTGGCCTATGCATGCCCTACCTCTCGGCCAGGCCTCCTGCTTATTGCCTCCTTCCTCAGGAGTGAGGGAGATGCTGGCTGTGTGACTCACTGAAGAGACTTCTTTATCGAGTGAATAAGGACCTGATGTATCGTCAGCCAGTCACACACAGCCTCTCTCAAACCCCTCATTCACTTCCACCCTCAGGTGTTCTGTACAGCTAGTCACACAGAGGCAACATCTCTTATTTCTGAGAGGGGGAACTGGTGTAGCTGAGCAGAGTTGACTAAAGATAAAGCATGCTGCTTGTCAATCAGGAAGCTTAAGGCACTGCTGAGCTAGAACAACAAGAAAATACGTGGATAGTTAATCTATGTTACTAACGGAATGTGGAATTTTACAGGCAGGGGGAGGAACAATATAGGGATAGTTGTGATAAAGACGTCGGCTGTGTGTGACTCGCTATAGAGAATGCCTGGGTGATGGGTGAATGAGGGGGTTGAGAGAGAAATCCACTCCTCATTCACTTGCTAGAGAATTCTCTTTAGTGAGTCACACAGCCAGCGTATCCCTCATTTCTGAAAGCGAGGGGGAAAGAGCAGAAGGCGCGGCTGACAGGAAGGACATGAAAATGCAGTATTCGGCTCAGTGGAAAGTCAATGATCGGACTCAAAAGGGGTTATTTGCGTGGAGACTGGAATTTTACCGGCATGGGGTGTAACAATATAGGGATAGTTGTACTGCTGTATAATAGCAGTTTGCAAAGATATGTTTAATAAGTGGGGGATATTTTAGGAAATTATATAAAGTTACAACACATAATGGACACAAAATCCTTAGAACGCTGATGTTTGTCTCCCATGTAGAGCGTGGAAGGCGAGCACCACGAGAAAGCCGTAGAGCTCCTGAAATCAGCGCAGGGAAAGGTAAAGCTGGTTGTGCGGTACACCCCCCGCGTCCTGGAGGAAATGGAGTCCCGTTTCGAAAAGATGAGATCGGCGAAACGCAGGCAGCAAAACTGAAGGACACAAACTGTTCCGTATCCAGCGATGCAGCACACATCCGCGAATCCAGAACCGTACAGAAGCTACACGAATGTTCTCACGTTTACAGGGCAGTTTTTTTACTTACCCTCATTTTTGTAGAATTCAAACAACGTAAAAAAAAAAGAAAAATCAAAGGTGTTTTTAATAATAAGATGATGTAATTGTACATTTGTAAACTTGGCGATTTCCTAATGTATCCTGCAGCCACTTCTCATCTGGAAGGCGCCATGGACGAGGGATCTAGGGGGAACACGATGGCTTCAGTTTTGGTTCTTTCATAGTTAGTGGCCCTGCACCCAAAAAAAACTCAATCTGACTTTACGTTAAGCATGAATTCTGCATGCCTGCTGCCCTCCATTCTGCTCTGAGGGCATAAATTGCTCTATTTTCTGGGTGCAGGACCATTTTAGAGGGAATCTGTCATCAGTTTTGACCATAATAAACTGCAGCCAGTGCTAGATATAAGCCCTGGAGGTCTGTGTAATCATACTTTTGTGTGTGTAGTTAGGTGATGGATGAAATGTTCACTTTTCACAGTCCTGCTGCTACAATAAGATCTTTTTGAGGGCGGGACCTTCAGCCTGAAGAGCTTTTTGCAGTGAATTGGTCCACAGCTCCTCCTCTCTACTGTGAGAGACCGCTGTAAGTATCCAATCAAAATCCTGATACAGCTCCTACTCTCGGCAGAGGGGAGTGGCTGTGGAGCAGAAAGCTCTTCAGACTGAGACTCCGCCCAGAGTCTTTGCAGGAGCTGGATTGTAACTTCACTTTTCACAGTCCTGCTGCTACAATAAGGCCTTTTTTGGGGTGGAATTTTCAGCCTGAAGAGCTTTTTGCTCTTTGCAGTGAATTGTTCCACAGCCCCTCCTCTCTACTGTAAGAGACCGCTGTAATTATCCAATCGAAATCCTGATACAGCTCCTTCTCTTTGCAGAGGGGAGTGGAAATGGAGCAGAAAGCTCTTCAGGCTGAGACTCCGCCCAGAGCCCTTGCAGTAGATGGATTTGTAACTTTACTTTTCACAGTCCTGTCACTACTACCAACAACATATACACAGGTACGGTTACACAGATCTCCAGAGGCTGCTACCTAACACTGTCTGCAGCTTTGTATGATCAAGGCTGCTGACAGATTCCCTGTAAGTGTCTTAGTACTGCCTGCTATGTATAGTGCGCTGCCTGTGAGGAAGGTGTTGGCTTCAGACGTGTCGGATAACACCTCAGGGGGTTGTACGTCCTTCCATACATTACACATATGTGGTGCTGTGTATGTATCCCCTCTTCTCCCACCTATAAGCCATGTAAGGGGCAGCTCTCTCACAGACTCCTCAATATTTTGCTACTTTGAGGGGATAATACATTTTTCTGACCTAATTGAAATTCGTCGGTACGGTATAAGAATAGAAAAGTAGTAAAATAGACTCCCCCCCCCCCCCCCCCCCCCCCCCAATACACCAGATTTATTTGGGGATATTTATCAGAAGTGTCTGAGGTAAAAACTGTTCACGATGCCCAAGGAAACCAATCAGAGCTCAGCTTTCACTTTCCCACAGCTGTTTATAAAATGATAGCTGAGCTCTGATTGGTTTCCTCGGGCAACTGGAACAGTTTACCTCAGGCACTTCTGATGAATCTCCTCCATATTGTATTTGTATGTGGATGTATTTGCCTCCACCCATGTAGTGCTATGTGATCAGATGTCGGTAGAACAGATCTAAACCAGAGTCTTGGTATTGCAGCTTCCATGTTTTTATTCGTTAAAGTGGTTTTCCCACGAAGACAAGTTGGGCCCTATCCAAGGAATTAGGAAATGTGTTGGAATTACTTATGGAAATCTACCATCATTATAAACCAGGGACATTACTCATGGATCCAGGCACCGTGACTGTGGTCGTCTTCTTATATTTCTATATATGTGGCCTCCTTCCTTCTAAAATCAACTTTTAAAATTATGCTAAAAAGCCAGGGCTTTGGGAGGCATTACCAGAACCCCTCCCCGCTGCAGTTTCAGAGGCTGTTACACAGTACAGGAGCACTTCCCCCTGTTGTTGTGATATTACATCAGGCAGAGGGGGCAGGATGTTACAGATCATGAAACTGCAGCATCGGGGGTCTCTGGTAACGCCACCTGAAGCCCTACTGGCTTTTAAGCATCATTTTACAAGTTGATTTTAGAAGCAAGGAGGCCATGGATACCAAAGGTAAGAAAATTACCACAGTTACGGTGCCTGGATCTATGATTAAGTGCCCCATACGTGACTTTGATGGTAGATTTCCTTTAGAGGGCTTGTTTGAGACAAGAATATATAATATATACCTCTTGGTATCGCAGCTTATCGTATTCCAGACAGCAACCATAGGCAAGGGTGGTGCTGTTACTGATCAATGATTAGTCTGTAACGGCGCCACCCTTGCCTATGGTTGGTGTGTGGAATTGCAGCTGAGCCTCATTTGCTTATGGATGAACAGCAATACCAGGATGGGGGATAGGGAAGATGTGTGAGCATTACAGACAGACCCTTTATGGAGTTTATATGGCGTATAATGGAAATCTAGTTGCGACCTATGAATAAAGGAGTAGTAGGTGTGATCCTAATGTCGGGCTCTGCTACTCATGTATATATACTCATGTATAGTCATAGGAGGAGAAGATTGATGACTTTGGCCACTAGCTGATGTTTTCTCCCTTAGTTGCGCCCTCTCCCTCCTTTACTCAGCGCCCGCAAGTCTAATAAAAAAAATTATTATAGAATCTATAAAACCGAATGACAGTAGGTGAAGGCAGGTTAGGCCAGTCTGATGCAATAGTCCGGGCTGATGGTGGCTGCAGTTCCCAGTTGCGGCCACTAGATGTCAGGCTGGCGCTGCGGATGGGTGACTCTGCTCCTGCGGGGGCAGCTACTGCGCTCCCAATGGCAACGCTTCAATGTAGAATTTTATGATTTGTTAATATATTGATTATATGGAAGGTGTAACTTTATTTGTAGGTCAATGTTCTTCCCGTTTTGAGCATCTCTGTAAGCGGGGACAACCATAAGTAGTCACACGGGGCAGTGATGGTTGTCTTCTCTGTATGTATTAGTGCAATGTAAAGTTTATGAATCTCATTGACTTTGTGCGTGTTTGTTTTTTTTTATGTATTTGGCTGTATTTTTCCTTGAGTTGCCTATTACAGAGCAACATATCATCTGAATAGGGAACCTGTCAGCAGATTTTACTCCATTAAAATACTACCCCCCTCAGGTAGGGTATGAAATGTCCATTCAATTTTTTCTTTACTATGAAATCTCACCCATGTGTGTGTATATATACCAAAAAAATATCTCTGTTTATGAGACAATGAGCAGAGAAGAGTCATATTTGTTTGAGATGAGTCACCATTAGAGGCTGCGGGGGATTTTCAAATCCGATTCCCCTATCTTCTGTTCTATAGCACCTATAAACATGATTCCATCTGCATATTAAAGATAAGAATCTCATCTTTAAGATTGCAGCAAACAGCCTCGAATCTTGATGCTCCTTCTCGCAAAGGAGGCTATGGTGTTGTTGTTTTTTTTCTTTCTAATTCTCCTTTTTCCATAGATTTCCTATTTAACATCTGTGAGATCTTGGTGAATCCCCTCCAAAGTCATGTGAAAATGTGCAAAGAGTTATCTTTTGCCTGAGATGAGTCAAGCATAGAGGCTGCAGAGGCAGAGTCACTTTAGATGTTCCCATCTTCAAGAAACATACTGCTGGTGTCATATTAAAGATGGGAATCTCATCTTTCAGATCTCATCGCATATCCAATACATGCCTATTTCTTTAGCTGCCTGTTTCTCCCGTTCTATAGAACCAAAAGTCCTGATGTGATCTTAAAGATGAGATTCTTATCTTTTATGTTGTATATCTTTATTATTTCGAGGTGCTATGGAATCATAGTAAGGAGCGTCTCCCCCTGGGGCATCTAAACTTGACTCGTCTTAGGCAAAACATGACTCTTCTCTGCTCATTTTCATATGCCCTTGGAAAAGTTAAAAGTTTGACATAAAAGAGGGAAATCTAGAAAGGACATTTCATCGCCTACCTGGGGGGGGGGGGGCTGCTGGTTTAATGGGTTAAAATCTGGTGACTGGTTCCCTTTTAAGGGGTTGTGGCACTATAGAGGCCAGTGATCAGTAGAATTATTGGTTCTCCAGATGGATCTGCTAAAGAAAAACCTATTGGTACCTAGACATCATCCAAACTGATGGGCCAGGACAAGAGATTGAGTCCTGCACAGACAGACTCCCCATCTATTATATTGGCACATATTTATTTTTATTACCAGGGCAGGTTTTTTTTTTTCATTATTATTCTGCAGACAACCCCTTTAATGAATATTCAGACTCTCCTGGGTGTGTAGTTGTGTTATTGGCT
The DNA here is from genome assembly GCF_040894005.1 of Engystomops pustulosus. Classification (NCBI taxonomy): domain Eukaryota; kingdom Metazoa; phylum Chordata; class Amphibia; order Anura; family Leptodactylidae; genus Engystomops; species Engystomops pustulosus. The sequence goes on along the minus strand of NC_092417.1, from coordinate 159,669,915 downwards.
TCAGCACATCACATAAATATTATTTTAGTGGCTGTAATGCCCTCGATTACCAGAAGGTGGCAGCAGTTTGTGCTTATTATAATATTACCAAAAATTCGAAGATTTTTTTTTTTTTCCTTGTAATTTGTGGCACAGTGATATCAATAATTTGTTTTTGTAAGGAACTGGATGTGGCGGAGATGGATACCAGCGTGCACTGCCATGTTATTAGCTATCACACCGGCCGGTAAGTAGTCAGTGACCATCTGGGAGATACTAGGGCAGCTCACGTTTGTCATAATGGGGGCCACTAGAGGCCAAAACCAGTCTACGGTCTCCTAACAGGACCTTCCCTTTAAAATTAATTCATATGCCTTCACAATTTTTTTTTATTTTTTACTTTTATTAGTTTAGCGCTGCTTTCGCACAGTCGTTGTGTGGACGTATTTGCGGCCGGGCGAGCAAAAATTAGTGTGAAAAGAGGCCAAGTATGATCTGAATACCATATATGAAGGCACCTACCACCATGTCCTCTGTTGTGCAAATGTCAATGAATTGTCATCTTTTTTTGCCTCCACTTTAGGCCGAATTTTTGAGGATTTTACTGCCTGTTGCCACCAGTAGAGGGAGCTTTATGCATGTTCAGTGATACAGCATTAATGGGGTATCATAGGAATAGGGGGTTTTCCATGTACAGGCGGTCCCCTACTTAAGGACACCCGACTTACAGACAACTCATAGTTACAGACAGACCCCTCTGACCTCTGGTGAAGCTCTCTGGATGTTTTACTATAGTCCCAGGCTGCAATGATCAGCTGTAAGGTGTCTGTAATGAAGCTTTATTGATAATCCTTGGTCCCATTACAGCAAAAAATGTTTAAATTGCAATTGTCACTGGGGCCAAATTTTTTTTTTGTCTGGATCTACAATTATAAAATATACAGTTTCGACTTACATACAAATTCAACTTAAGAACAAACCTCCAGACCCTATCTTGTACGTAACCCGGGGACTGCCTGTATATACTTGGCTCCTGATTCCTGGGTCGCTTCGGTACTTGTGGCTTTGGGCACCGTGTCCAATCATGATCTCTGGGAGAAGTAATGAGGCTTGATTAAAGGGGTTCTCCCAAAGCTGAAAAGCTGCTTTACTCCCCAAAACAGCGCCACACCTGACCATGGTTTGTGAAGGTTTTGCAGCTCATCTGTTTAGAAATGAATGCAGCTTAGTTGTAATACCACACGCTACCCAAGTTCAGGGGTGGCGCTGTTTTTGGAAGAAAGCAGCCATGTTTTTTCAACCTGGGGAGAACCCCTTTAACTCAAAGTGTTTCCTCCTTCAGCACGGGACTCCAGGGACTTCACTTTCTATATTGTCCCTGGTACAAGGAGGCCGCTAGCAATACCAAAAGAGGCATATAGGAAAATAATCTATCCCAACACAGACAAAGGACTAATTGTTGGGAATCAAATAACAACAATCTTTATTTATTTACAGCAATCAAGACACATAATATTAAAACCATATAAAATATTCCACAAGACACAAAAGAGCGTGGTGGTGGTCCAAAAAGTCAATCAGATGTAAACGCATCTCCACTATAATAGCCAAAATACATATGTACCAGTAACTGTATATTCAAATTACCCACCCGGGCGTGACATGATGAAAAGCTACAGGAGGGACGCTTTGACCACCACCACAGCACCCCGACGCACGTTTCGCCGTCGCTTCTTCCTGGGGGTGTGTAGGAGGCCGCTAGTTTTCCTCATTTTGTTTTTTTTTTTTTTCTGAATTTCCTGTTGGGTGCAAGGTCTGAAACCGGGAAAACATGGGAACCAGTAGCCAGAGCTACTTTCCAACTGGCCTTATTCATAGAAACCCCCTTTAAGAGCAGCAGTGGACACTCCGCCATTCCACTTGCCTGGACACCATAAACTTGGTTAAACATGTCATTGCAGCTTCACCCCATTCATGGCTGCAGTACCCCACACTGCCACTACTACCGGTAAGTAGATGGCGTATTGGTAGAGTGATTAATACAAACTACAAAGAGTCCACATCCTCAAACAGCTGATCATTGCCAATGACCCTTGCACCTCCCGGAGCTTAATGCCAGATCATCAGCAATGTGATAGTAGCAAACACCTTTTGAGCTCCCCCTAGTGGTGGCTTTGGGCAGGTGAAATATTATTACATGTCTTTATATCTATCAAAAAATCTATATCCCTCAAAAATTTTTAGAGACAAATTCATAAATTGTTTGTCACAGAGTCTGTGGGGGTCCATCACAGTTCTGGTGAAGGGTTGAGTTATCTGGGACAGTCTTGCTACACTGCCTGACTACTTACTAGCGACTCTCCTGTCTCCGATGACTCCACCTGAAGTTGAATCGGCACCAAACGGAGGGTAGAGAAGTGAAGAAGCTGCTTGTAGGGTCCCACATTGCAGTAGATGATCTGTAAGCCCCTGTATGAGCTTAGACAACATCATACTCCAATAATCTCCATAGTCTAAAAATTAAAGGGGGGTTCTAACACATGGCTGGAAAATAGGAGTAGAAAAAAACAGGAAGCGGACAGCTCTGTTCTCTATGTAGTGGCTGAACTGAGTCACTGCGACTTAGCTCTGGTTCAAATGAATTGGAGACGATCTGCAGTAACCTGCTCTGACCACTACACAGAGAGCGGCACTTTCCACTTCCTTTTCTATACTTTCTTTATCAACTGATTTTAGAAGGTGTTGAGTGTTAGGCCTCCACCAAATTCGATATTGAGGACCTATTAAAGTGCATCTACCACAAGGATGAAGGACTGTATGCAAATGAGCCTGAGGGGCTCCAGGCTTCTAAGCTGTTGATGGAGCCTGGAGCCCCTGAGGCTTATATGCATACAGTCTTCTATCCTGGTGGTAGATGTCCTTTAAAGCCATGTTCTTAGCTTGGACAAACCCTTTAAGGTCTTGGCAACTACTTTCCCCCCACGAGGACCCTACATCTCGAAATCGTTAAACTTTTTTTTTTTTTTTTTTTTTGTAACGACAGATTTCTAGATTTTCTTCAGATCTCTCTTATATTGGGGGGTATAGACCTGTATAGGTGACTGTCCTGCTGTATGACCTCTTCTATGTGTCCCCTTCATGTTGTGTGTGTGTGTGTGTGTGTGTGTGTATATAGATGTATATGTGTGTAGAGGAGATCCCTGCTTCATGATGTGACCTGCCACACGGGACACGCACGGTTTCATTTCTACAGCTGAAGATTTTTATTGGTCGATTTGTTTTTGTTTTTTTAGGCTATATGAACACCATTGTAATGTATATGTCTTGCATTTATATGTGGGTGACGCTAGAATAAATATGTGATCGATATCTATGGTTTTGGCTTCAGTGTTTGATTTTTCCATTATAAAATTTAAAGGGTAATTCCCATGGAGATGAGATTCTTAAATATACTCAGCAAAATAACACATTTTCTAATTCACTGTTATTAACAAAGATTCAGCATTTCACAGATATAATTCCAACCTGTCTCTATCAGTCCTGGTGTTTACATTTTGGTTGTCCCTGGATACGACCATAAACTCCTGACTATGGTCGGTAGACTATAGACACAGGCTCTTCCTGTCCAGCAGCAGCTCTACACACAAGAGAAGCTCTGGATCTAAGGGGAATGAGGGTGGCATAGCAGAGCCTGCTCTATTTTAAAGGTGAGATAGCAGAGCTCAGTGTGTCATTGTGTCTTATATCCATCTCATGACTCTGATCTGTCTTTCTTTTTGACTCTGTCTCTATTTTTCTATATGTCAGATACTAGTACAATGTTCAGGAGGTAAATGAAAGTGTACATAAACCCTGTAACCTGATAATCTAAGCACATTGTCAGCACACAGCATCTCATAGCACAGAGGAATCATGAAGTGTCTTAGAACGTTCCCGCCCACACTCTGGAATCTTAAACTGACCATCACTGAGTGATAGGAGCTAAAACAGCAATGTCTGAGTAAAATTTAAAAGTAAGGGGTTAAAAATGATCTATACGGTGTAAACATCACTAGGGGATTAATGATTGAGGACTTTCATTTGCAAACCCCTTTTAAGGAGAAGATTCAACAAGACTCCCTGAATGCTCTATAGGGATTCTATAAAAAAAAGACAAAAGTGTCCACAACACTAAGACTGCAACCCAACACGAAAGACTCAACCCAATTGTGAGACAGAAAACATGATTTAGGGGCAGTTTGCTGCCTTAAACAACCACCTTTCATTGAACAGTTATTCATTTTACAATATACAGAAACAAAAACAAATAAGCAATATTCTTACCTTTTATTATAACACATACACATGTTTCTAGATGTAAAAGAACCAAATAATTAAACCAATCTGAAAGATGAGATATTTATCTTTAATATGACACCAGTAACATGTTTCTAGGTGCTATAGAACAGAAGATAGCGGCATGTAATATGCCACTCCTACTGCAGCCTCTAAACTTGACTCATCGCAGGCAAAATTTGACTCTTCTCTGCTCATTGTTACATGGCTTTGGAGAAGAATTCTAGAAATGACATATCATACCCTAGCTGAGGGGCTAGTATTTTAATGGGGTAAAATTTGGTGACAAGTTCCCTTTTAAAGGTGTTTTCCTTTTAACAACATCTTATAAATGTTTGATCAAGGTTGGGTCCTAGAACCTTTGATCATAAGTGGAGCAATACAATCCCCCCTGCAATATATACAGCACATCATTGTAGTCCACCATTAAAGAGCATCTACCACCAGGATGAAGGACCCTAGGCAAATGAGCCTGAGGGGCTCCAGGCTCCATAGGTGTTAATGGAACCTGGAGCCCATCAAGCTCATTTGCATACAATCCTGCATCCTAATGGTAGATGTCCTTTAAATTCTATGAAACTACTTGTTTGGGAGACTTCTGATCATGGAGGGTCCAAACATTATCAGAAATTTGTAAGGGATGTTGATATGAAGTCCTAAACACCTTACGATCATTGAAGGAACAATAAATACTAAGTTGTATCATATGTTTCCCTTTAAGGTGAGTATAAGGTCCTCAACCACTAGAGGGAGAAAGGGTGCTGCAACAGCATAATGACCCAAATGTTCAAGCATCACAAAGGGTTCTCACACCTGGGTGATGTAACGAGCCGTGCGCATGTGTGATATCACATGATCAAGGATATAACGAGCCATGCATCTGTGTAACATCACATGACCAGGGATATAATGAGCCGTGCACCTGTGTGACATCACATGACCAGGGATTTAACGAGCCGTGCACCTGTGTGACATCACATGACCAGGGATATAACGAGCCGTGCACCTGTATGACATCATATGACCAGTGATATAATGAGCTGTGCACCTGTGTGACATCACATGACCAGGGATATAATGAGCCGTGTACCTGTGTGATATCGCATGACCAGGGATATAACGCGCTATGCACCTGTGTGACATCATATGACCAGGGTTATAATGAGCTGTGCACCTGTGTGACATCACATGACCAGGGATATAATGAGCTGTGCACCTGTGTGACATCACATGACCAGGGATATAATGAGCTGTGCACCTGTGTGATATCGCATGACCAGGGATATAACGCGCCATGCACCTGTGTGACATCATATGACCAGGGTTATAATGAGCTATGCACCTGTGTGACATCACATGACCAGGGATATAATGAGCTGTGCACCTGTGTGACATCATATGACCAGGAATGTAACAAGCTGTGCACCTGTGTGACATTACGTGACCAGGGATATAATGAGCCATGCACCTGTGTGACATCACATGACCAGGGATATAATGAGCCGTGCACCTGTGTGACATCACATGACCAGGGATATAACGAGCCGAGTACCTGTGTGACATCACATGACCAGGGATATAACGAGCCATGCACCTGTGTGACATCACATGACCAGGGATATAACGAGCCATGTACCGGTGTGACATCACATGACCAGGGACCAGGTTTTATCCACAGGAAGTAAACAATGAAGCTTCCTATATGCTGACAGCAAGCAGAGATCTAGAAAACCATGAGGAATTGTTATAGAAAGTATATTGGAAAATTGTACAACTATTCTTTACCAACATCCCCTTTAATAATGCCTCTGTCTTATTTGCTGCATAGGGGATTAGTGGCTTTTTGCACCTCCCAATGATAATAATTGGGCTTATTTATTAAGGGTCAGCAGAACCCATTTGCGTTTCAGCTGCGCTGGATTCCATGCGACAGAAATCAGGGGTCTTGCTGTCGGACGATCCGACTGAATCGGACTGAGCGCGGGATTTAAGTTTCAAATTACAACATGGATACATGACTGGAACCAAGATTTCTTTATTGATACAGCAGCAGAAGCAATATTACTACATAGATACAGGACCAGAACTAAGATAACTACAAAGTTTACCAGAACCACGATTACTACATACATACAGGATCAGAACCAAGATTACTACATACATACAGGACCAAAACTAAGATTACTACATTGATACAGCACCAGAACCAAGAATACTACATAGATACCTTACTGGAACCTAGCTTGCTAAAAAGATACAGAGGCAGAACCAAGATTACTATATAAATAAATTAGTGGAACCAAGATTTCTTCATTGAAACAGCATTGGCACAATGGATTCTTCATTGATACAGCACCGGAACCAAGATTACTACATAGATACATTACAGGAACCAAAATTAATATATAGATACAGGACCAGAACCAAGATTACTACATAGATATAGAACTAGAACCAAGATTACTACATAGATATAGAACTAGAACCAAGATTACTACATAGATATAGAACTAGAACCAAGATTACTACATAGATATAGAACTAGAACCAAGATTACTACATATTGTATATACTTGGGTATAAGCTGAGTTTATCAGCAGAAGTTTTCTTCTCGCCACTCCTCCCAGTACTGCGGGCAGGAAAAGAGGACGCCGGGGGTGAGCGCTGAAGGCTACGTATATAAGTTTATTATTTTTAAGGGGGCATTTTATTTAAGAGTAGTTGCTGCATTTCCCGCCCTAGGCTTATATGCGAGTCAATAAGTTTTCCCACATATCTGTGGTAAAATTTGGGAACCTCAGCTTATACGCAGGTTAACTTATAGTGGAATATATACAGTAGATACATTACTGGAACCAAGATTTATTGATACAGCAGCAGAACCAAGATGACTACATAGATGCAGAATCAGAATAAAGATGACTTCATCAATACAGGACCAGAACTAGGATTACCACATAGATACATTACTAGAACCAAGATTCCTTCATTGATACAGCACCAGAAGAAAGATTACTACATAGATATAGAACCAGAAACAAGCTTAATGCATAGATACACACTGCTAGTATTTCCCTCCTGCTGCTGGCCTGGCAGTGGGAGCGAGTCCCCCTCTGTATGAGTTTCGGATGGGGCTCCATTACAAGCTATTATACCAGCAGAGTGTTTGGGATAAGGCTAAACAACGACAGGAACAAATCACGACCACAATGTGAGTTTAATTGCTTCCTTTAGGGAAACAGACTTGGTCTTGTGCAACCTGGCAAAGAATGAAGACTGAAGATTGTCTGCAACGTTGCCTGTTCCTTATTACAGCCCAGAATATAGAGACAGGAAAAAGTGAGAGTCCTCGGATACTGATATATAGATTAATGGTGACGGAAAGAAAATGAGTGACTTCTTATATGGTAATTACTTAGGAGTCTTCATCAGGCTGCTTTAAGGATCTTTTAAAGGGTAGTATCATTTTCCACAGGATAGGGGATAACAATCTGGTTGTTGGTATCTGATCACTGGGACCCTACCAAGTTGCTGAGCATTTGTACTGCCGCTCCATTGAATATTATGGGAAGCTGCTGAGCACAGCGCTCAAGTATCTCCTGCACTCTCTTTCACTGCCTGAGATAAGCTCTGTCATTTCTGGCTCTCCAATAGTAATGCACGGAGACCAGAGCACATGCTTGACCCGCAACTCCACTCCAATTTGTCAGAACCGGACCACATGTTTGTGAATGGTTTGGGTCCTACCAGTCAGACCCACCTACCATTCATATAGTTACTTCCTAATCTGTGGATAACAATAATAATTTGCACAACCCCTTTTGGGTCAATGAGAAAAGCAATTTACAATAGAAAATGTAATATTTGATAAATTTAATAATTGTTTGAGGCAGTGAGGGCCAATTCACACTGCCGTGTTCGTCTATGATTCACAGACTGCACCGGGTTGTTTCACTGACTGCAGAGAGACAGAGGATCCTCCAGAGGGGCTCAGACTCCAACCCAATACCGGACCTAAGAGAGACAGGGGATCCTCCAGAGGGGCTCAGACTCCAACTTAATACCGGACCTAAGAGAGACAGGGGATCCTCCAGAGGGGCTCAGACTCCAACTTAATACCGGACCTAAGAGAGACAGGGGATCCTCCAGAGGGGCTCAGACTCCAACCTAATACCGGACCTAAGAGAGACAGGGGATCCTCCAGAGGGGCTCAGACTCCAACTTAATACCGGACCTAAAAGAGACAGGGGATCCTCCAGAGGGGCTCAGACTCCAACTTAATACCGGACCTAAGAGAGACAGGGGATCCTCCAGAGGGGCTCAGACTCCAACCTAATACCGGACCTAAGAGAGACAGGGGATCCTCCAGAGGGGCTCAGACTCCAACCCAATACCGGACCTAAGAGAGACAGGGGATCCTCCAGAGGGGGTCAGACTCCAACTTAATACCGGACCTAAGAGAGACAGGGGATCCTCCAGAGGGGCTCAGACTCCAACCTAATACCGGACCTAAGAGAGACAGGGGATCCTCCAGAGGGGCTCAGACTCCAACCCAATACCGGACCTAAGAGAGACAGGGGATCCTCCAGAGGGGCTCAGACTCCAACCCAATACCGGACCTAAGAGAGACAGGGGATCCTCCAGAGGGGCTCAGACTCCAACCCAATACCGGACCTAAGAGAGACAGGGGATCCTCCAGAGGGGCTCAGACTCCAACCCAATACCGGACCTAAGAGAGACAGGGGATCCTCCAGGGGGGATCAGACTCCAACCCAATACCGGACCTAAGAGAGACAGAGGATCCTCCAGAGGGGCTCAGACTCCAACCCAATACCGGACCTAAGAGAGACAGGGGATCCTCCAGGGGGGATCAGACTCCAACCCAATACCGGACCTAAGAGAGACAGGGGATCCTCCAGAGGGACTCAGACTCCAACCCAATACCGGACCTAAGAGAGACAGGGGATCCTCCAGGGGGGATCAGACTCCAACCCAATACCGGACCCAAGAGAGACAGGGGATCCTCCAGAGGGGCTCAGACTCCAACCCAATACCGGACCTAAGAGAGACAGGGGATCCTCCAGGGGGGATCAGACTCCAACCCAATACCGGACCTAAGAGAGACAGAGGATCCTCCAGAGGGGCTCAGACTCCAACCCAATACCGGACCTAAGAGAGACAGGGGATCCTCCAGAGGGGATCAGACTCCAACCCAATACCGGACCTAAGAGAGACAGGGGATCCTCCAGGGAGGCTCAGGCTACAACCTAATACTGGACCCAAGAGAACCAAGGAGTCCTCCAGGGGGGCGCAGGCTACAGCCCAATACTGGACCCAAGAGAACCAGAGGGTTCTCTGGGGAGTTCAGGATCTATGTAAACACTCGACCCCAGAAGAACAGTAGAAGAAAATCCATTTCCTGGGGGATGATTATGTGTGGGCCGCAGAATAGTTGTAGCAGATGGAGCCTTTACTAGACCTCAGTGAACCAGAGGATTATCCGGAGGGGCTAAGACTCCAACACAAAACTGGAACCTAAGAGAGACAGAGGATTCTTCAGACTTCAGAGAACCAGAGGGTCCTTCAGGGGTCTCAGGATCTTTGTAAATACTGGACCCCAGAAGAACAGTAAAAGAAACCTATTTTCTAGGGGATGATGATGTGTGGGCCCCCAGAATAGTTTCAGCAGATGGGCCCATGGAATCCGAGTCTACAACGGAAGAAACCCTTCTTTCCCAGTGAACAGTGTTATGGATATGACTTGATATGATTTTTTTAGAATGAATTGTTCAGCACGACCTTGAAGAACACATATTTCATTACCTCAAAGGAGCAGATTCCAAACTGTAGGCTGCGCTGTTTCCATGTGGTTGCATCTCTTCAGTAGAGTGTAGGGATCTTCAGTACAGTGTAGGGATCTATAGGGAATATGCAAATATCTTCCTTCTGGAATAGATATACTGGTTTGGTTTTAGTCCCGCATCATGACATTAGGCTTCCTGAAGATCATGCTTGATGTCAAGAGAGTTGCCTTACAAGGTAGCTAAAAGAGGTGTGGTTTTCCTTATCCCATCATGGAAAACTTATTTGCATAGTTTTTCCGAGAGGAGTTCCACAGTTCCATGTGTATAAGCATAAATAGGGCATAAAACCCAACCCGAATATTATAATGGCAAATAATAATGAATTTAATGAATGGACTCAAAACTAACGTTCCCGAGTGTTAGGGGCGAGGGGAATTAGCCGAACCAGGACTTGGACTTTTAATGAAGTTTTGTGTTTGTTTTGAGTCGACACTAATAATAATGTTATTGTGGTTGACACGGGAGGAGGAGCATGTGAGCGGACGTGACGTCACGCCGCCCCGCCATTCCCGCCCGCACTCAGAGCAAGCTGATGCCGACTTCTCGGCTGGATGAGCGTTCCCCGCTGATGTTTGACAGGGGTTCGGAGGTCTAGAGCTTCAGGCACACGAGTGGTGGTTCGGGCGCACGAAAGGTGGTTTGGGCGCATGAGAGGTGGTTTCGGCGCTGCATAGAGAAAGAGGAGTTGCAACGCCGGTCAAGTCAGTCAGCGAGGTGTCATACTGTGGTGGCAGGAGCAGGAGCTGGAGGAACTGAACAACCTGGACAGATTGTCTGCAAGTCCAGAAGAGTAAAGGAGTGGCGAGGATTTCCCTATTTTCAACATGCTGTGGAGAGACTCCAGGAGACCGGTGGATGCCTGACAGGATAGCCGTCATCGTCCTGAAGAGGATGTTTGAGGGCTTCGTCCTGAGGATCGGACCGGATTCACTGGGGCCATTGAATCTACTGGGGTGTTCCTCGCCCCAAACAGGTCGTATAAATCCCTGTCTTATGACTTTTTGTGTGCTGTGTATCTGAACTACACTTGCAGTCACTAACTCGCTCCTGGCTCTGACATTATAACAAACGCTTCCTCTAATTAGCCATGCGGCTACACTTTAGCTCAAGAAGAAAAAACCACAGCTGACTCCTAACTGCTTAAGCATTTTTTCTGACTAACCAACTAACAACAGGCTCTTTTTCCCACTGTGGCAACTGTATATTTGAACTATACTTGCAAGTTACTAACTCGCTTTTGGCTATGATATCATAATAAACGCTTTAACTCTAATTACCACGTGGCTATATTTAAGCTCAAGAAGAAAAATTACAGTTGACTCTTAACTGCTTAAAGCATTTGTTTGATTAGCCACTTAATACAGGCCCTCTCTCCCACTGTGACAGTTTGTTCGTCCACTTTCTTGTGTAGATGGAAAAAGTAGTATTCTAATTGGAAAACTGGTTAATGGGATATTGGTCCGTTTTTTGTATTATTGTCTGGGGGAGGAGGGAGGAGGAAGTGGGAAGGGAGTAGAAAAGGAGAAAAAAAAAAAAAAAATGCTTGTTATTTATTGTACCTCCCTGGATTTATCGCTCGGGTCCTGCTGATTATTAAATAAGGTTGTTTTCACTCTTTGTAGGTGTGAGTAGAGCCTACTGACGCACTAATCCACTTACATACTAGAGCTGTAGCACCTTTCAATTGCTCGTTTTTGTCTCCATGAACCCTGTAATGTTTTGACTACTAATGTCCATGTACTATTTTGTTTGTTGAAAGTTGGTCGCAGTTATTGTTTGATTGCTAACTGTAATTTCTGTAATTCCTGTGGCTAAATTGCCTTTTTTCCTCTGTCAGTTGTATGATTATGTACCTGCTAAAAGGCTAGATTGGGATGAACTAGTGTGAAACACGTCCCTATACAATCATTTAAAATCTTATTACAAGAGCTGAGCCTTAAAACAGGGTATTGTGGCACTACGAGTTGTTCTGCCAAGATAATTTGTTCCGAAATATTGATTGGGCAGATATATCCTGCTTGGTGGGATTAGTATACCCTACTAGCCAAGATGACACGTCCGAACTTAAAAAAAAAGGGTACAAGCACCACCCCGGTGTCCTCCCCAATAAAAACCCCCAAAAATCAGAATAGAGTAGAAAAAGTAAGGGAAAATGCCTCACGGAAACTAGATAAATTCGCTCTATCTCCAAAAAGTTGTGGGAGCGCATCGACAGCTACAAAAAAGAGTATTAAGGAGGGGGAAGGGCGGGATGAAGGGGGGGGTGACATAGAAAACATGGTCTTAATAGAGACTGCCCAACAGGAGATAGCCTCAGGCCCGATGGATGATGACAGCACAGGTACGGGTAAATCCCACATTCAGGAGCAGCCAGAAGGTTCAGAAATGGTGGGGGTTAGTGGGGATCCACTACCCCCGTCTCAGACTGAAATCTATGAGGCAATTATGCAGTGCAACAGGGCAATAAGGGTCTTAACAAAGGATGTGGGCCAGTTCCAAGAGGAGCTGGTCCGGATGAGTTCGGATCTACGTAGGCATGAGGCAAGATTTGACCAAGTGGAAACTAGAGTCTCTGACCTAGAGGATGCGCAGAATGAGATGAAATCGGAAATACAAAAATTAAAATTTAGGTCTGAAGAACAAAAAAAGAAAATTGTTGATTTGGAAAATCGTTCCCGTCGAGCAAACCTTAGGTGTTTAGGATTCCCGGAGGGGGCAGAAGGGGAAGACCCCATTAAATTTATGGAAAACTGGTTTAATGAGTTACTAGGAGAGGGTTTTGCCTCCTTCCCCTCATACATTGAAAGGGCCCACAGAGTACCCGGGAGAATCCCAGTGGTGGGGGGCTACCCCCGGCAACTACTATTAAAGATGGTAGTCTCAAAGGATAGGGACCTCATCCTGCGCAAACTAAGAAAAATAGAGAAATTAGAATTTAAAGGTCATCTTATAAAAATCTTTCCGGACTACGCTAATGAGACTCAAAAGATGAGAAAGGGTTTTTTGGAGATAAAAAATAAATTAAGACAGAAGAACATTGTATATTCAGTATTATTTCCAGCTAGACTTCGAATTATTTGGAAAGATAAAACATTATTCTTTGATACACCTGATGAAGCGATGGATTGGTTTAATCATAATATTAGTTGAATTGTTTTTGGGGGAATTAGGAATTAGAAATTAAGAAAATAATGCTCTGGTGGGGGCGGGGAGGGGTTTAGGGATGCATAGGTTGAGAGTCTTAGCTTTGCCCTGTTCCTTTGGGTGCAGTAGGCAGAGAAGACGGAAGGTGGGGGGGGGGGTATTGTTGTTTTTTTTTTTTTTTTTTTTTTTTTTTTTTTTTTTTTGTTGTCTCTCACTCCTTTCTCCTCCCCCTTGCTGGCGGTCCCCATTGGATCTCCCAGGTGGGATGCATCTTCTTTTGTACGGTTTCTACCAAAGCCGATTTAATCTGGCCTTTCTCCTTTCTCTGGTCATTCCTTATGATTTATAGAATAAGAAATGAATAAGTCCATGAAAATATTATCTTGGAACGTTAGAGGCTTAGGATCCCCACAAAAACGGGTAGCAGTCTGGGACTTAATTAATTGCCACCGTCCTGATATAATAGCTCTTCAAGAAACACATCTGGTACAGGACAAGGTGGATGTAATTAAAAAAAGCTGTATAGGGATAGGTTATCACTCCGTTTGTTCTGCTTATTCGAGAGGGGTTTCCCTTTTATTTCACAGAGATTGTCACTTTGAACAAGAAAAGGTCACAATAGACACGGAAGGTAGATATATTTTTATTTATGGTACTTTAGAAGGAAGAAAATGGGCTATCGCAAATGTATATATCCCCCCACCATATTCATCAAATATAATAACAAAATTTTACACTTTTTGTTCTACTTGGGAGGACCCACTTATTTTGATGATAGGGGACTTTAACACTGTTATGGATTATCATTTAGATACAATTCAGGTTACACAAGGATGTAAGTCTTCACATAGGAACACAACACTGTCAGGACTGGTGGAAAATTTTAAATGGATCGAGGCTTGGAGGGCACATAATCCTAATAAACGTGTATATTCTAGTTTCTCGGGGTCGCACATGGTTTTTTCACGCCTGGATATGGCTTTTTTGAATAGTAAGGCGGCACAGTTAGTTAAGAAGGTGGTGTATGGGAAAAGGGGGGTCTCTGACCACTCACCTTTAGTCATAACACTAGAAAAAGATAAATCACGAAGTTCTAGGAGTATTAGGATATCTCCTCTTTGGTTAAATTTATTAGGGAAACAGGATCAGTTTGTGAATGAAATAAATAGGTTTTTTAGTTTTAATAAGGGCACAGCCACGAAGGAGATGATATGGGATACAGTTAAGGCTTTTATTAGAGGAGAATATAAATCTCAGGTGTGTTACTATAAAAAGAAGGAAAACAAGGTGATGCGGGAGCTGGAAGCACAGGCAGAAAGATTGGAAAACTCATTTATTAACAACCCCTCGGATGAGAACAGACGGGCTTGGGAAGAGGCCCAATTGTGTTATACGGACTTGATTAAATTACAGGCGGATCGGAGGGTTTCTGCACAGGCCAGAAGAGGGTATTTGGAAGCTAATGTATCGGGTAAGATGTTGGCTAAATTAGTTAAAGCAGATAAGGAGAAAGAACTTATAACCATCATTGAAAGATCCGATGGGAGTATGACGGATGACCCAGCTCAGATTCTAGAACATTTTATAAAATACTATGAAGAATTGTATACCTCAAAAAATAGTAACTCACGTGCGGATTTGGAGAAATATTTCGGGGACACTATAATTCCCAAGATTTCAGAGATAGGGAAAGATTTATTGGACCAGGAAATATCACGTTCGGAAGTGCTGGGGGTGCTATCTCGAGCGGCGGGGGGTAGTGTACCAGGGCTGGACGGGATACCGTTTGAATTTTATATGTTATATAAGGATGAATTGTTGGACCACTTGATTGAGATTTGGAACCATTCCCTTCAAAGTGGATCCCTTCCTCCATCTATGAGGGAGGCATTGATAGTCTTAATTAAAAAACCAGATAAAGACAAGCGGAGAGTGGACTCATATCGTCCCATTTCGTTAATAAATGTGGATAATAAATTACTTGCCAAAGTGCTGGCAGAAAGACTTAAAAAAATAATTGGAGAGATTATTCATCCGGACCAAAAAGGTTTTATGCCTAGAGGTTCGACATTTGATAATATAAGGAGGTTATTTTTAAATATGCAGATGGAACCATCCGGCCCTGGTCATAGGTCCCTGTTGTTTTTGGATGCCTCCCGAGCTTTTGATACCCTTGAATGGTCCTTTCTCTGGTATACATTGGAGAAAATGGGCTGTGGAGCCCGATTTATCTCATGGGTAAAACTTTTGTATGAGGAGCCATTGGCACGGGTTTTAGTAAATGGGGAAATCTCAAGGCCATTTAGGCTTGGAAGAGGTTCCAGACAGGGATGTCCGTTATCCCCTCTCCTATTTGCTATTGCTATGGAACCATTGGCTTGTAAGATCAGACAGAATCAAAGTGTGGTAGGCTTTAGACTGGGGGATACCCAAGAAAAAATCTCTTTGTACGCGGATGATGTTCTTCTCTATTTGGGAAATTATAGTTCAATCGATAATGTATTTGGGATCTTCGAGGAGTATGGGCGTTTTTCAGGCCTGGGCATAAATTGGCATAAATCCGCCTGGCTTCCCATTGACCATCCAGGCTCCTTCGCTCCAAAGAATGTAATAAAAATCAATAAGGGGGAAAGCACCAAGTATTTAGGGATTAATATTTCAGAGGATATTACGGAATTCATAGATAAAAACATTATCCCAATTATAGGTGAGATTAGGAAAAAAGTTCAGTTATGGAAAAAGTTACCGATTAACATGCTAGGGAGAATTGCTCTTATTAATATGATACTACTCCCGAAGTTACTCTATATTTTAACAGCATCTCCAATAATAGTTCCAGATAAGATTTTTAAAATTATAGAAAGCTTGTTTGCAGAGTTGGCTTGGAGGGGGAAGCAACCACGCTTAAAGATGGAGAGAATGACGTTGCCCATGGAAAAAGGGGGATTTGGAATTCCGGATATGCGTGCTCATTATATAATAGCCCAAGCTAAATATCTGTCTACATGGGATTCCAGTCCCCACAGTCTTGTGGGTAATAGGATTCACTCCAACCTCAATTATGACACCTGGGAACTCTTAGAGGCGGAACACTGGGAAGTATCTAAAAGGGGCCCCCCTAAACATACCTTCCAATTAATGCTTCAAATTTGGAGGGAGCTCCAGAAGATAACAAATGTGAAGGGGTATAACCAGTACACCCCTATATGGGAAAATAGGAAATGGCGTGTTCCGGTGGTTAACTACATAAAATGGATAGACAAAGGTATTAAATACATGTATCAGATTTTTGATAATGGACGGTTAAAATCTTTTAATAGTATACAGGAGCAATTTGGGTTGGATGATTCATGTCTTTATACATACCTACAAATCCTCCACTGGTGGCAAACAGTGGAGAAGTCGCAAAAAGTTATGCAGCCACTTCCGCCATTATTGATAGCAATGCAGACAATGATGGGGACCAGGTTTAAGAGTAAAAATTTACTTCGGTTCTGGCCAATCTCCGAAAAAAGAGATAATAAAAAAAGAATCTTGCATAAGTGGACAGAAGTAGTGGGGGAATTGAGTGAATCTCAATGGAATATAATTATGAGGGATGTAAATAGGTTACTCAAGATACCGGCTCAGCGGTTATCCCATATGTTTATACTACACAGACTTTATTTCACCCCTAAAATACTATCTAAATTCGGTCCAAAGGTGTATAGTTGCAATAAGTGTGGTATGCGAGAAACCGATGACATTCATATTTTGTGGTTTTGCACACAGACACATAAATTCTGGGGCCTCGTCATTGATGAAATCAATAAATGTATGGAGGCAGATCTATCATTTTCTTTTCACGGGTGCATATTGGGCCTTTTGGAAGATGTAGTATCACATAATAAGATATACATCATAAAGAAATTGTTATCCCTGGCAAGATTCAGTGTTATAAAAAAATGGATGTCAAAAGACCCCCCCAATGTTATGCTATGGAAAAGAGTGGTTAATAACACGATTCTGGCAGAGGCTCAAATGAAATTGAAGGGAAATAAAAGAGGATATGAAAGGTTTAAACTTTCATGGCAACCTTGGATCAATTTAAACTTTAGTAGGGAGGAACGTGCAATATTAAGATGAGATATATGCTTATGGGGATGTTGGTACAGCGGAGAGGGAGAGAGAGGGAGGTGAGGAGACACAGTAATCTTTTTTTTTTTTTTTTTTTTTTTTTTTTTTGGGGGGGGGGGGACGGGTGGGGGGCTAAGGAATTTATATGTTATTTATAGTAAAATGTGCCATCACATTTGTTGTATGTTTAAAAGGGGTCTCTCTGAGAAAACTGTTTGATACATGTACGGTCTGAATTACTGAACTATATAGTTGAAATTTGTAAAATACTGTTTGTCTGTTTAAAATATAGAAGGCCTGGATGGGATAATCTATTAATGATGGCTAAGATATTAGGTTGTTGCCTAAAGGAAAGAGAGAAGACAGAAAATAATTTTTTGTATGTATTGATATTATGGAAATTTTGTATAAATTAATAAAATTCTTTTTAAAAAAAAAAAAAAAAAAATGTTATTGTGGTTCATTCTGAACAGATTTGATGTGGGTGGTTGTAACAATTGAACTATTTTGCTCTTGGGCAGCGTCGTCCCCATAATCATTGCTTTATTGTGCCTTTGCTGCTCCACCAGAGGAAATCTGTGACATTAGCTTTTTATGAGCACAAAGATAAACCTGCTATTGTCCAAAACAATGGGATGTGGAATTTGGTTGTATTTACATACCATTGATAGCGCAGGGTTAATGAGCCTCACACACGGCCTTATCCTATATAATCTGTGGGATAAAGGGCAGAGTAGGGTTATGCTAGATCCATCTTAGCTCTGGGGCTATAGAGACGTGTAAGGTGATCCTATTCTCTGGCTCCTCAAAGACTTTGGTCAAGTAAACAAAACAAAGGGCCTGTAGTTTCTCACAGATCCTCCACCCCCCCCCCCCCCCCCCAGAACCGCTGATCCCATATACAGCACCCTGTCTGTACACGCAGAGATACATACACAGTATAATCTGCTGCCTTACACTAATAATCATTTACATAGAAGAGTAGATAAATAATGTAGATGTATAGACAATGGGGGTCATTTATCTTATAAGCAGAAAAGCGATTCACTTCGGCACTGCGCATTTTTCCATTTCCAATCACTTTATTTTCGACATTTTGTCAGAAGTTAAAAGGTATAAAATTCACACCATCACCTTACAAATACAGTAGGGAATTTGCCTAAGCGTTTCAGGTGTTGAAACCACCCTTAGTCTGATGCGCCTTTTTTCGTTGTATTTTAGTGACTTTTTGAGCGCATTAGGGCGCGCCTTTATAATCTGGCACCTCCCTTCACTCACTGCCGGATCTTCAAGTCATTCCCTGAAGTGAAAGCGTTCCTGTGTTTCCTAGTGTTCCAGCGTTCCCAGGTTTCCTCCATGTGTCTGTACTCCAGTGTTCCTCCGAGTTCCTGTATTCCCGTGTTCCTGTGGCGTTCCCGTGATCCTGTGGCGTTCCTGTATTCCTGAGACTGTCCTGTACTCCTGTGGTCCTGCCATCCAGCCGAGGTCCTGCCAGCCTGCCGTCTGTTCCTGTGTCCAGCTCCGGTGATCCGTTCCTGTGGTTCCTGTGCCATCCTGTGGTTCCTGTTGCCTGCTTCCCTACTTTGGCTGCCACCGCGGGCCTAGTCGCACCTGTGGGACGACCTATTGGCTCCCCACCGCAGCGAGACCATACCGCTTTGCGGCGGGCTCTGGCGAAGATCAGGGGCCACTTAGACTCTGGTCCTGGGTTTCGACTAGTACCATTATTTCCTGCGGTGGTCCAGAGGTTTCACAGACTCTAGCCCCAAGAGACTCTCCCACACCCCTGTGTGTGACAGATATGAGATAGAGAGGGAGAGATAGATAAATAAAGAGATAGGAGATAGATGAAATGTAGATACTGTAGATGTGTAGATAATGTAGTTAGATAGACTATAGATTGATACTGAAGAGAGAAAGATAGATACAATAGACACTGAATATCAATAAATGAAAGAAAGATAGATACTGTATATAGATATATGCTGTAAATAGATGGATAGATAGATAGATAGATAGATAGATAGATAGATAGATAGATATGAGATAGATAGATAGATAGATAGGACATAGATGGATAGATAGATAGATAGATAGATAGATAGGAGATAGATAGATATGAGATAGATATGTGATAGATAGATAGATAGATAGATAGATAGATAGATAGATAGGAGATAGATAGATAGATAGATAGATAGGACATAGATGGATAGATAGATAGATAGATAGATAGATAGATAGATAGATAGGAGATAGATAGATATGAGATAGATATGTGATAGATAGATAGATAGATAGATAGATAGATAGATAGGAGATAGATAGATAGATAGATAGATAGATAGATAGATAGATAGATAGATAGGACATAGATGGATAGATAGATAGATAGATAGATAGATAGATGTAGATACTGTATATACTGTAGACAGATCAATAGATAATAGATATATAAATGATAGAAGAAAGATAGATAATAGACTAGTAAATATTGTAGATCTATACAGTACATATATACTGTTAGAGATCGATGGTCCAGGGCCTGTTCCCATGTGTGCCCTCATGTAACTGTTGTTCCCAACATCCCTTTACATTTAGGTCACAATGGTCTAGATAGTGGGCAGTTCATTGAAACAATTATCCTCAGTCCAATAAGGATCCACTTTGTAAAGTCTTTCAACTGGGCTAACTGTCTTGGTAAAAGTGCTAAAAGTCCATGGTAGAGGCAGGACCAGCAGTGATCAATCTCTAACCAAGAGGTGCAGTACTCAGCAGCCCTGGGGAGAATATATATAGGCAATTGCAACAATTGGACATTTTTGTTATTTTTATTGTCACTGAGTGTAGACAGATTATTATTATAATTATGTTATATGGTTATTGTATGTTTAGATACTTTATGTGTCTTCCCTTCATTTCTATGTCTATTGTCTATTTTATCAGCTTAATTTTGTATAAAGGGAAAACCTCTTAAACTTTCTCCAAGCAATTAAGATGCAAGTTCTCTCTCCCTATTAGGGGGTGCACATGTTTCTTTGGTGCTGTGTTGTGCTTAGGTCATTGTGCCCAGCAAAGAAACTATAAAAAAAAAAACATTTTGCCTTTGAAGTGAAAGGACGGTGATTGACAGTTACCGGGAGGCTGTAGAAGCCTCTCTTACCGCTCCTGGCTGGGAAATACTGAGGCTTTACATAGTATTATGTACCACTTCAAAACTTGTCATGAAGCCATGAGCTGACCATGAAATCCCAACAAGCATGAGCCACCGGAAAGACAATGGGGACAAAAATACTTTCCCTGGATTCAAAAAGCGAAAGAAACATTCCCTCTTCTCTCAGCTCTCGAGAGTCAAGTAATAATCCAATTAGGTTTTACAGTTAATTATAATACATTCTACATTAATAGTAAAGTCAATGGAACAATATATGTATAGATATTATCATTGATCAACCCTCAATTTTTTGGGTCATACACATGTCTAACGTTATGGACACAGCATGAATGTCCCCAATTTCGGGGAGAACAAAAACTAGCCAAACATTTTGGATTCCACTCAGGAGATGATCATTGCATGACGGTCACTGATCTTTAAAGTGAATTTGGTGTGGGGGGAGGGGTGTTGAATTTTAATACCCCCACCTGATACATGTACTGTAACGAAAAAAGTTGCCCAATGCGGCCAATGCGGCTAGACCCACCAAGTATCTAATGTGCCTGTAAGGGTCGAGGGTGTCAACTGATTATGTTCCGGAATGGATTTAACTTGTGGCTACTCCCAAGGGTCTTGTCCAAATCTAGGTTCCCCAACCACCAGGTTGCGACCCAAAGCTCGGTCGGGCATGACTGACTGAATGTGTGAAGGTACTCGAGGTGGAAACATTACGGCCATGCACCTCCACTTCACCATTAGTCAGAAGACGCTTCTCCTTCTGTTCCTCTTCCTCACCCAACCGGCTGCAAATTCCCCCAAGTTCATAGGACGATTAACATGTTCTCTAGAGATGAGCGAGCACTAAAATGCTCGAGTGCTCGTTATTCGAGACGAACTTTTCCAGATGCTCGAGTGCTCGTCTCGAATAACGAGCCCCATTGAAGTCAATGGGAGACTCGAGCATTTTTCAAAGGGACCATGGTTCGGGAATAAAATGTGTTAATTAATTGAAAAAGAATGTCTTCTGATAAGTTAGCAGATGTATGCAAACATCTGCAATCTATTCTTCACTGTTCCGCGCGTATATTATCTCCCGACAAGTTAACAGATGTGAAGAACAGTGAAGAATAGAATAAAAACAGTGACCACATGATCATTTAAGTGAAAAACACAGTGAAGAATAGATTGCAGATGTTCTGCACATCTGCTTACTTGTCGGGAGATACGCTGTCCCGGGATCCGCTGCTCTTCTTCCACTGAAGTCTCCCCGATGTCTCCGTGCCCCGATGTCTCCGTGCCCCTATGTCTCCGTGCCCATATGTCTCCGTGCCCATATGTCTCCGTGCCCATATGTCTCCGTGCCCATATGTCTCCGTGCCCCGATGTCTCCGTGCCCATATGTCTCCGTGCCCATATGTCTCCGTGCCCCGATGTCTCCGTGCCCATATGTCTCCGTGCCCCGATGTCTCCGTGCCCATATGTCTCGGTGCCCCTATGTCTCCGTGCCCCGATGTCTCCGTGCCCCGATGTCTCCGTGCCCATATGTCTCCGTGCCCCGATGTCTCCGTGCCCATATGTCTCCGTGCCCCGATGTCTCCGTGCCCATATGTCTCCGTGCCCATATGTCTCCGTGCCCATATGTCTCCGTGCCCCGATGTCTCCGTGCCCATATGTCTCCGTGCCCCGATGTCTCCGTGCCCCGATGTCTCCGTGCCCCGATGTCTCCGTGCCCATATGTCTCCGTGCCCCGATGTCTCCGTGCCCCGATGTCTCCGTGCCCATATGTCTCCGTGCCCATATGTCTCCGTGCCCCGATGTCTCCGTGCCCCGATGTCTCCGTGCCCCGATGTCTCCGTGCCCATATGTCTCCGTGCCCATATGTCTCCGTGCCCATATGTCTCCGTGCCCCGATGTCTCCGTGCCGCTCCCCGATGTCTCCGTGCCGCTGCCCGATGTCTCTGTGCTGCTCCCCGGTGTCTCTGTGCTGCTCCCTTGTGTCTCCGTCCTGCTCACCGTGTTCTGCAATGTCTTCTTCACACATATATATTGTTCTTCACATACTATTTGCTAGGGTTGCTAGGTGACCAGAATAACATTATTTCCCCTGCTCGCGAACGAGCATTTAATTTAAAAAACACAGTGAAGAACAGTGAAGAATAGAATAAAAACAGTGAACACAGTGAACACAGTGAACACAGGATCATTTAAGTGAAAAACACAGTGCAGAACACAGTGCAGAATAGATTACAGATGTTCGGCACATCTGCTTACTTGTCGGGAGATACGCGCGGAACGGCGCGAACAAAATAGCATGTGAAGAACAATATATATGTGTGAAGAACACATTGCAGATGTATGGAAACACCTGCAATGTGTTCTTCACACACATATATATTGTTCTTCACATGCTATTTTGTTCGCGCCGTTCCGCGCGTATCTCCCGACAAATAAGCAGATGTGCCGAACATCTGTAATCTATTCTTCACTGTGTTCTTCACTGTGTTTTTCACTTAAATGATCCTGTGTTCACTGTGTTCACTGTTTTTATTCTATTCTTCATTGTTCTTCACTGTGTTTTTTTAATTAAATGCTCGATCTCGAGCAGGGGAAATACTCGTCCGAGCAACGAGCCGTCTCGAGTACCTTAATGCTCGAACGAGCATCAAGCTCGGACGAGCATGTTCGCTCATCTCTAATGTTCTCTATTGGTCTCTGGGGCAAAAATGCAACTATCCCCTGTTTCATTTTAACCACTGTACAGGGATTTGGAAACCACCAGGTGAGAGACACCAATGTTCAATGTTGAAAGGACAGTTTAACACAGTCATTGGACAATCCAAGTTTCTTCGATCCAATATGCAGCGGATAAATTTGGGCAGGCAGAACTGAATCAGATAATTGGCTTAGCCCCACGACCCCTGTGATAACATATATTTGTACAGAGTAACAAAACATGCATGTGTATGGGGGCAGGGGGGCACTGAACAAAAAACAAAAAATCTTTAGTTTGACAACCATGAACTGTGGTACATTAGGCTGCATTCACACACATGTATGGGGGACGTATATACGGCCGATATACGTCCCCCATACACTTCTATGGGCTCACGGCCCTGTACGGGAGTGGTACGGTGCAGCACACGTGCGGCACCGTACCGCTCCGTAGCCCAGGAAAAGATAGGACATGTCCTATATTTACCCGTATTACAGCGCCGTGCACCATAACTTCCTATGGAGAGGGGCGGGGGTGATCTGCGCTCACCTCCTCCGCCTCCTCTCCCCGCACTGCCGTGTGCCCGCCGTGCTACGGTGCGGCAGGTTTACGGCAGTGTGCATGTAGCCTTACAGTTTTAAAGGGTGCAATCCCACAATATGAAAGTTCACCAATATGGAGATGAGTTGTAAGATGCCGGTGGTTATGAGGGAAGAGGGAATGGCAGATATTTTTCTAGACTTACTGTCAACAATCCAACAGGAAAACAAGTCAACCGATTTTGTAGTCCAGGAATACTGTGGTGAAACTGTGATAATAACAACAGGTTGGGTGATGACATGATACCAGAATAAAGAGGCAAGTGGATAAAGAGTCAAGTGAACAATGCGTTTCGAGTGGATATGAAGAACAATCGGATAATTAAGGAGATTCACAACACATTTCAAGCATATATGGAGAAAATTTGGTTGATTAGATAGATGGACAATGTGTTTCAAGTGGATACGAGGAAGATTAGATAGATGGACACTGGGGCAGATTTACTTACCCGGCCCATTCGCGATCCAGCAGCGTGTTCTCTGCGCTGGATTCAGGTCTGGCCGGGATTCACTAAGGTAGTTCCTCCGCTGTGCTGAAGAGCATCGGAACGCACTGGAATATACCGAGCCGGGCTGAGTGAAGGTAAGTGCAATTTACACGACACGTTTTTTTTAAAAAATGCGGCGGTTTTTCCGAAGTCGGGTTTTCGTTCGGCCACGCCCCAGATTTCCGTCGCGTGCATGCCGGCGCCGATGCGCTACAATCCGATCGCGTGCGCCAAAATCCCGGGGCAATTCAGGGGAAATCGGCGCAAATCGGAAATATTCGGGTAACACGTCAGGAAAACGCGAATTGGGCCCCTAGTAAATGACCCCCAATGTGTTTTGTTTCGATTGGAAGAAAAATCGGTGTGTTAGGTAGATGATCAACACGTTTCAAGTGGATATGAAGAACATTCGGTTTATTAGGTAGACGGTCAAAATGCGTGTAGATGGACAAGATGTTTCACGCATACGTGAAGAACAATCGGTTGATTAGGTAGACGGACAACATGCTTCAAGCATATATGAAGAACAATCGGTTGATTAGGTAGATGGCCATTGCGTTTCAAGTAGATATGAGGAGTAATTGATTAGATGGACGGGCAACATGTCTTGTTTGGATATGAAGAACAATCGGTATATTAGATGAATGGACAACACATTTGAAGTGGATATGAAGAACAGTTTATTAGGTAGACCGACAATGTTTTTTTGAGTGGTATGAAGAACATTGGGTTTACTAGGTAGATGGTCCATTTTGGAAATGACACTACAGAAAGTTGTGTGTCTTCTGCTATTTTATGCCTGGAAAACTTAACAAAGACCAGTAGATTTGGGTAGGACTTGCCATTGGATTTGTTTGGAGTGTAGCAACTTTACCTTCATGGCAGATGTTGGGGGAAATGCCTGATCCTTGTGTCCATAGATGTTTGGTAGAAGCCGTATCCGCTCTCCACATGTAGAATTAGTTTTCCGTCATCCAACAGCTATCCAAGAGGTATGGTCTGGTGGAGGTTCAGTGTTCCTTGAACACGTTGCTGCTATTTTAATTTGTGTGTTTTCTTACTGGAAAATGTGTTCTGTTCCTGGATTCCTCCGCAAAGCTAATTCTAGATAATTGTCTTCGGTGTGTATACACAGATCGTAGCGTGGCAGAGAGGCCGTCAGCACCACCACTTCCTAGAACATGAAATACTCAGTCATGCTAAATTCTGACGTAATTGGAAACCTCATAATTATATTATTAGAGGTCAATTACAGTAAAATTTGTCTTGGGGAAGTTTAAGTGATTACTTCCAATTGCGAGGTCAATTTCTGGTGGGATCTGACTATGTCCTCCCTAACCTCTTCATTGCTGAATGAGATGAGCAGGAGATAAATGTCACCTCCACTTATAATCTATGGACACAGGAGGAGCAGTTGACTTATGACATCTGTAGTTGTATTCCTTCTGGTGTTTGACCTTCCAATGCAAGAGTCCTATTGAAATGTTGACATCATCCTTTTACATTTTAACCCCAAAATACTCATCTTTTTCTATACTGTCCAACCCCATAGAGATGCATTGAGCATTTGTTATTGAAATACAAATTTTTAAGCCTTTTTTGTAAAAATAAGCACAAACAATAGTGGATCCTGCCAGGGGGCGGGGGGCACACACCAGCATATAATTGGGATTGGTTTACAGTCCTGGATCCTGATACCCCTAAAACCTCTGAACTTTTGAACACACAATTCCAAGTCCTCAATGTTTCATTACTTTTTGTACAACTTGTTGTTCTCTAACAAGGAGCTTAAGAGCAAAATTCAAATGGTGTCTGATCCTTGAAATGCCCAATAAATTGCCTGGTTCAATTACAGATAGTATAACAGTCCTCCTTATCATGCTGTTCACATTTTGACATCGTGAGACCAAGATGACACCTAACAAATGATGAACGATTTGTAGGCTTTAGGCAGGATGGTCAATGAAGCCACTGAAGCCACTGAGCTTAGAGTGTCCTCATAAGGTTTCAATAGAGATGCAGAGAGACTGAAAGAGTCACAGAGGCATAGAAGTGGTCGTCCTTTGGCCATAACCATAACTGCTTCATTGAGAAAAAAAAGCCCTGCGTGACCTGATGATGAAATTCACACAACTCCATGGAACATTTATAGGAGGTAAGAGACACCCAAGTTTCACATATCATTCTAAACCGTTTATGTCAGCATGGTCTACGTGACAGACGTCTTATAAGGATACCTGACCGCACCACCAGGCACAGCTGTCATCGTCTTGTATGGGCCATGGAGCATCTACACTAGACTAGGACCAGTGGGCTTCAGTGCTGCTTACTGATGAAGGTCGAATCACACTGAGCTGAAATGATGGCGGCCAACAATGTTGAAAATGTTGCGTAGAGTGCCGTGCTTTTGCCAGACATGCCTTTGGTGGTGTTACAATGAAGGGAAGTGGTACACTTTGGGAATGGTACAGTGACAAGCCCATAAATCTTATAACATCATGAATCCAGTCATTGTGCCTCTGCATGAACAGCACAGGCCTAACCTCATCTTCATGGACTTCAATACGCCAGATCATTCAGGTTCATCATTATGGAACAGGAGACTGGAGGACATCAAATCGAGTGGCCTGCACTTCTCCTGACCATGAATCCTATTGACAACCAATGGGATCATCTTACAGTGTAAAGGCTCTTAAACCTGTACCCCAGAGCCTCAATGATTGGGGGGTTGCCCTTCAAGACGAGTTGTATTCTAAGCCTCAGCAGATATTTAGTTGACTTTTGAACAGCATGAAACGTTGTTGATGCTCATGGCCTCATGACAAGTTTTGAGACACTGGGGCTCATTTACTAAGGGCTTCGCGGCAGCACTTTCGTCGGGTTTCTCAAATTTTTCCGTTTTGCACCAAATTCCACCGCGAATTTGGCACACGTGATTGGATTTTGGCGCAATCGAGCCGGCTTTCACTCGACAGAAATCGGGGGGCGTGGTCGTCGGACAAGCTGACGGATTCGGAAAAACCACGGAATTTAGAAAACGTAATGTGTCGCAAGATCAAGCACTTACATGCACCGGGAAGAAGCAGGTGAACTCCGGAGGACCTTGGCGCAGCAGCGACACCTACTGGATATCGGGCGCACGACCTTAGTGAATCCAGGCAGAACCCGAATTCACATCGGACAACACGCCGCGGGATCGCGACAGGACCGGGTAAGTAAATGAGCCCCACTGACATTTTTGTGGGGTTATACCCACCCCTGTTTTTGGCTTTTAAGATGGCCCAACATTCACGAAGATACTGTATGCTAATACTTCATACAAGCCTGCTCGACAAAAAATATCAGACCAGCATAAATCTTGGGCTCCATGGCAAATTTTTGGTTAAGTTGATAGATATTTGGCCTCAGTCGTTTGACTAGAGGTGAAAAAGTTGTGGGGCACTCCAAATTGTAAGTATTCTGAGCCATAGCCTTAGGGTAAGTGCACACCTATGGAAAACCGGCAATGGCAAATGCTTGGCATCGTCCTTGCTCGGTAAGAAACTTAGGAATCCAAGACTAAATTTTGCTCCCAATAAAAGTTGCTTTTGACATTCTTCATACTGAGCAAGTTAAAACTAAGGAAAAACTTGCATATTCTGAATGAGTAATCACATGAATCACAGTAAAAAAGTCAAAGAATATTCATTGGAAACAAAGGGGAATGTTATAGGACTGAATCACGGAGGCACAGCTAAGCCAAAGTTACTAAACGTCCACTCAGCCTAAGTTGTAAAACTTAAAGGGATTGTCTGGATTAGACGGAAATTTTTTTTTAATGGAATTCAGTGTGTGTTTTTTCTTATATTGCGGAGCGAACAGAGAAGAGTCTTCTCATGGGGACTTTCCTCTATCACCAAACTAGAAGATGACTAAAATGTCTGTAGTTTTATAGAAACTAACTTTTTAATGGTTTGTTGGTGCTACAGAGAGATAATATGAGCAGAAACCATTGTGTTGGGCTTGGGGACCAGCTCAGTTATTACGATTTCACTGGTGCAGTGCAATTAGTAGTTTATTATAATATAGGAGGGGTCCCAGCCTTGTAGGGGGCCCATGGCCTACCAAACCCCTCACCAAATTTTATACTAAGTAGGACCTTCACCCATGAAATCCTTGTACATCTATTTCTGCTTTCAATAAACAAGTAGACATGAGCCATTTCAGGACCTTTAAAGGTCCTCCATTGGTCCTGAAAGCAGAATGAAGCGACACATCTTCCATGCTCAAAGAAGCTTAAGTCTAGTACCAAATTTAGGAAGTAAATTCCAGACTTGTAGGGGCTATAATATTTGTACAGCCCAGAGCACATGGGTGCACCAGAAGTTGTAGACTGCCGAGTTATCTCTGGCGCTCTCATAGCCAGTGAATTGAGCAGCAGGACACATTCTCAACCTGCTGCTCTTTCAATTAGTGAGAATGGGACCTCCGTTCTTATGATGGGTTGGAGGTTACAGCGGTCAGACTCACATGATCACACTGTTATTCCCATCTTGTGGACGGGGGATGACAATATAACTTGGAACAACCCATTTCATGTCCCTGTATCCCATTTTGTCAGGTATATACATACATGGTGGGTGTTGGCAGCATTATGGCTGCAAAGCCACCATCAGCAGGTAAATGGCAGCGGCGCGTGGATGGCACCATCTTTGGTTGGATTGTCGCTCCCCCGTGACGTCATCGAGATGTGTTCCCATGGCAGCCTGGGGTCTGTATGTGATCTATCAATGGGAAGGATCTATAACAGTGTGCTGGAGGCACCGTGTTATAGATCCATAGCAAATTCTCCAAATACTTCAATAATTCAAACCACCAAGGGTCAAAGTACCCTCATGGGTCTGAAAAGTAGTGAAAAAAAGGGTAAAATCACCCCCTTTCCCTGGAATTCATATTAAATAACCAAATAAAATCATAAAAATGTTATGCTTAATAACATAATTCCTTTATTTATATAGCGCACACAGATTAGGCAGCCCTGCACAGAGGTTCCCAAATCAGTCCCTGTCCCCATGGGGCTCACAATCTAATCATCCTACCAGTATGTTTTGGAGTGTAGGAGGAGACGGGAGGACTTGGAGGAAACCCGCACAAACATGGAGAGAACATACAAGCTCTTTGCAAATGTTGACCCTGGGACTTGAACCCAGGTCCCCAGCGCTGCAATGCTGTAATGCTAACCACTGAGCCACTGTGCTGTCCTGTATACTATACTGCTGTAAAGTAAATTACATACGTCATAATTCAATTTAAAACATATACCTCCCCACCCTTCAATTCAGAGATTGCCCCTCCCTCTGACGTCATCGGAGAGCAGCGATCGGTTGCCATGACAGCCTTGGGTCTATGTAAGACCCGAGATTGTATGGCTCATTGTAAGGAATACTGTGTAAAACGCCATTTGTTGCAATACAATAGCATTGCAGTCTATCGTAGTAATGATCAGAGCATCTAGGCTTAAAGAGGGTCTAAAAAATAGTAAAAAAAAAAGAAAACATTCAAATCACATTCGAACCCCCCTTTCCCTAGAACTAATATAAAGCAAAATAAACAGTAAGGCCCCTTGCTTTTTTCGCAGAACTTGCATTGCACTCTGACCCATTGTAATCAATGGGCTTTTCCACATATTTTTTGATGCTCACACACATATTTTTTTAAATGCGCGTTTAAATCTCAGCATGCTCTACTTTTGCAAGTCTCGCGCGTGAAAAACGCACCATACAAGTCTATGGAGATGCATCAAAAATGCATTGCACTCTGAGACACTTGCAAGTGCAATGCGTTTTTCATGCATCAATTGCCATAGAAAAGATAGAGCTCAGTCCTGAGTCCCTTTCACGCAGACATTATCTACGGATGAAAAACGCATTGAAATTGCATTGAAAATGCGCATGAACAAACACTGACCGAAAACTGATTGAACTCTGATGCAAAATGTCAGTTTTTCACTGACCAAACCCTGATCGCACCCTGATCAGACTCTGATGTGATCTGCAACGCAAGTGTGGAAGGGGCCTAAAAATCAACATGTTAGGTATCGCCATGTTCCAAAATCTATCAAAATATAAAAACGGTTATTCCTGGCAGTGAACCACCTAAAATGAGGCTGTTCCATGCTCCAGTAGCCTATTGCATTTCGCCTACCAAGCCATCTTCAGCGGGCAGCTATAAAGAAGCTGGGTTCTGCACATGCGCAGTAGCTCCGGAACCAAGACCGCACAGCCGCCTGCCTGCGCTCTACACAGAACCCGGCTTTGCAGACAAGTGTGCACAGGTACGACGAGCTGGGCACTGAAGATGGCTTGGTAGGCGAAATGCAAGAGGCTCCTGGAGCGTGGAGTAGCTGCGCCGTGTAGCCTCAGCTCTGGCCACTCCACGCCCCAGTAGCCTCTTTGGTAAATTTACATATTAGGCAATACATTTATTTATTATTTAATTAAAAATTATAAAAGATACAGGGTATCCTAAAAAGGGCTATACTACTATAAATTAGATGAACCTTCCACAGGTTCTACCTTAATAGGTAGATCTGTGGTGGTAGGTTTCCTTTCATTTTTTAAAAAATGTTCTAAAACACAATAAAATCTATATAAATTTGGTATCCCCGTGATCGTACTGAACCAAAGAATAAAGCAGATGTATCATTTGGAACGCAC
The DNA here is from genome assembly GCF_040894005.1 of Engystomops pustulosus. Classification (NCBI taxonomy): domain Eukaryota; kingdom Metazoa; phylum Chordata; class Amphibia; order Anura; family Leptodactylidae; genus Engystomops; species Engystomops pustulosus. Next base: position 159,638,828 of record NC_092417.1, on the reverse strand, counting down.
AGTGAAGGTCGTAAAAACTGAACCCACAAGAAAGTGACGCAAATGCCTTTTTTTTTTGCCAATTTCACCACATTTGGAATTTTTTTCCAGCTTCCAAGTACACGGCATGGAATAAGAAATAACGTCACTGAGAAGTAAAATTTGTCACGCAGAAAATAAGCCGTCACGCAGCTCTGTACACGGAAAAATGGAAAAAGTTATATATTTCTGAAAGTGGGGGAGTAAAAAAATGAGCGGAGAAGGCAAGTAAAAAATTGGAACGCAATAAACGAAAGCAGCCTTAAAGGGGTGAAATGGAAGGGTCTTTACCAAATAACAATGTGTGAACGCAACCTGAGGGTACGTTGCAGTTTTTTTAATGTGTTTTTGGACGCATTCAAAAAACTTCAGCCTTGAACACGTGATTAAGTAACATTGCGTTTTAGCAGATGTAATGTAAACGCAATGTTACCTCACGCATGCGATTCCAGCCTTTAGAATGCGGTCAAAAACCTTGACGAAACGCGTTGTTTGAACGCGCCCTGAGGGAACCGTACGTTCATTTTTTTTTTTTTTTTAAGCAATTTTTGAAACCAAAACGCAGGTTTGGACTGTAATGAGTGAGAACTGATCATTAAAAACTGTGGACGCACCCTGAGGGGGTGACAGAGTCCACACTGTGCGGTTGCTCCTCAGGGTGGTCGTCGCTGTGACAGAATAAATATTGCGGTAGTTTCCAGACAGATCCCGCCACTTTCTCCTCCTCCTCCTCCTGGCGCCTGGCGCCACGCCCCCTTCTCCCCCCCTCTCTCTCTCCGCGAGCGCGAGCCAATGGGAGCGCGGGCGGTCGCGGCTGTGCTGGAATTTGCATATGAATGCGTCCCAGCCAATGGGAGCCGCGGCGCTCATTAGCATGCACCTTGGCGTGCGGCGCTGGAGGGGAGCGCAATGGCCGGAGCGGCTACATTGTATCTGTAGGAGCGGGCGCTGCTGCGGCTGCAGGAGAAGGAGGTGGCGGAGGGGTCTTGTTTGTTTCTTTCTGCGATAGAAGTGCGGGCTCCGGGCGCGATACTGCACATACACGGGGGGCTCTGGCTGCTGAGGATGATGAGCCGTCCCGGGGGTCTCTGGGCGCCGGGCGCCTTCCTGCTGCTCTTGTTGTCGGTCTCCCCTGCTTCAGGTGGGCCCAGCGGGGTCTCCTCGCCGCCCCCCTGCCCCGTGCCGTGTCGCTGTAACGCGGAGAGAGGAGTGGACTGCTCGGGGAGAGGACTGGTGGCCGTGCCCGAGGGGCTGAGCGCCTTCACCAACATGCTGTGAGTATAGAAGCCCCTAATTCACACAGTGCGGTTCTGCATTACACTCTAAACTTCATTGTCATCCATTTGTCTTGAGGTGCTGACTACAAAATTAGGTTTCAATAGACTTGATGGGGTGTAGTGTCACCTGAAAGTGTCTATTCATGATTTAGAGGGTCATAAAATCCATTAATATTGATACTGTAATGACCGTCATAGGTAAAAGTGGACATTTGCCCAGTGACTTGTAGAGAGAACCTCATGTTTTGTCGTATTTTTAGAAGATCTGGTGGTAATTTTGCTGATTGGACAATATTTTGCTGGTGGATAATTAGTCTGGACAGGGTACAGGGTCACCTAGAAGTTGGTGTTTGTGGTTTAGGTGGTCATAAAATTAACTATTAATGATACCGTAACTACCAGCGAGACGTTTGCCCGGTGACTTTTTACGTCTTTGGAGAAGATCTGGTTATTTTGCTGACACTATATTAGAGTCTGGACAGGGTGTAGGGTCACCTAGAAGTTGGTGTTTGCGGTTTAAGGATCATGATGGCGTCACGCCAGTTGCTTGTTTTATCGCCTTTTAGACAAGGTCCTGTCGTTATTTTGCTGATCTTACTTGTTTTTCCTGCCGTGCATCATATGGGGACTTCAGTGTCCAACATCTGGACCTCCGCTGAACTACGGTACCCTCCAAGTGACATTGACCCGCTTGTTCTTGAGTAGGTCCCTGGTGTTACATTGTATCCAGTAAAACATCAACAAAGTACAGAGAAGTGTTCTGCAGCGTCCGAGAATCTTGGGTGATACTACTACTCCCAGCATGTCTAATCTTTATGGACTCGAGGTGATACAAATGTTTCAATTCCGAGGGGGTCAAGATATTGGGGAGCTGCTCTAGAATACGAGCGTCACTCATGTGTCAATACCAAAACCGTTCCGGTAAAACAATGGCCCCAGATTATCCAGGATCTGACCCCAATTTCTCCCTGTGCAAATCTCCAGCATAGATTGACACGCCATAAACTAAAATATTCACTTCTCCATGTTTTTGGTCTATGGGGGTAAATCTACAGGATATATTCCCCGTGTGTGGCAAATATTTACGATCATTCTCCATCTGTCATGATGGGGGTATGATGTGATTGGTTACTATCTCGCTGTGTTTGTGGTCCCGGGTATATGGGTAGAGCAGAGTATAGGATGGGTTGTTGTGGTGTCTTACCCAGACTTCATTTATTACAGTTTTTATAATTATATTTTAACTTTTTTCTTTAGCTTTCTATATTACACTATGCGTTGAGTGTCCTCGTTGTGGCGCTGTACGTCCGTCCACCATTGTGGAAGTGGTAGAAATATGAAAACTTTTGGTTCTTTTTATTGAATGTACAGACAGTTCCTGAGTTGCGTACAAGATGGTTTGTAAGTCGAAACTGTATGTTTTATAATTGTTACAGACCAGACCAAATTTTTTTTTTTTTTTTTTTTTTTTTTTGCTCCGGTGACAATTGGAGTTTCACATTTTTTTGCTGTTATGGGGCCAAGGATTATTAATAAAGCCTCATTACAGACATCTTACAGCTGATCATTGCAGTCTGGGACTATAGTAACATCCAGAGAGGTCACAGGGGGCAGAGAGGTCCGTCTGTAACTAGGGGTCATCTGTAAATTGGGTGTCCTTAAGTAGGGGACTGCCTGTATTTCAGTTTTTATTATCTGTATCACATGCTCTATATAACTTTTATATGTTACATACAAAGTTGTGTTATTTGTTTTCACCCCCAAATCAAAAAGTCAACAGCAGTTTTTCTTCTTGTGATTAAGGTGTTAACTTGTTGTATGTTTTATTTATTTTTTTTTGTCTGCTCATGAGAAAGCTGGGTTGCAATCCGTATGTCCAACTCTACACTTTCCACTGGAGTAGTCGGTGGGTGCAGGATGCAGCAATGTATTATTATGTTTATGTATGTTTCTATTTTGTTTGTTATTTGGTTACTTTGTTTTTGTTTGTATCCTATTTGTTTGGACAAGAAAGAAAACGTTGCCTTTTGGGATGAATAAAGATCTGTCTATCTCTGTCATCCATCCTGTCATATCTGTCTATACATTTTTCCATCTATGTGCCATATATCCATCTATAGATATTGTATTCATCTATCTCTGGTCTGAGTTGCAGTCGATGTGGAAAATTTGGGGTGATGGCAAATATGTGAAGTATTGTAACAGATTTGTGTTGTGTATCTTCTATTCTCAAAGTTTTTTTTATTTGTTATACTTTTTGTTTTGTAGTGTTAATGTTGTACATTCTTTCTATAGTCTTATTCTCCCTCATTTTCTTGCTGTTCTCTATGGTGGTGGCGCTTTATTAATACTTTTGTAGTGTGCCCAGTCCTGCCTAATGTAAGGATCTGTCTTTTTAAGGCTGAGGCTTGACAAGTCTTTCTTTCAGAACACAATATTGTTGAAGTCATTCTGCAATTACCCCCCAGTGACCCCCACCCCCCTGCTTCCCACCCGGTCGCTGTGCAGGTGGCTGTAGATCACCAATGGCTAAAATTCTGTATCCTAGACCACTGCGGCAGCCGTTGACCCCGCAGTTACACATTTCATAGACCTTGATTGTAAATAACCCAAAATCCTCTAGGCGTAGTAGTTACCTGGCCCTGGAATTTATATGGAGAACACCAAGGACATAGTGTAGCGATTATGTATCCACTACTGTTAGCTGGTTACAGTTTGACTTGTTTAGTCTAGAGATCTGCAGTTTATGTATTGATATTGGTCAAGGAATGTCAAAGCTCTGTTCACATTGCAGGCTTTTTTTCTGCTCCCCAACTTCTGGTGTTAAAAGGGGAGAAGATAGAGGTGTGAAAATATGGAATTTCTGTGCTGTAGAATCTTCTATAGTGTGTTTTTTTTTGTGTACTTTTGGGATAAGTTCTTACTGGATGTATAAATTTTCTACTGCAGAATCTCATTCACAGTGGATTTGGCTGCATTATTGGTTTATGATCCATATTTTTATATTTAAAATTTTGAATGCAAATGTTGCCCCTTGCAATGTATATGGCAAAATAGTGCTGTAAACATCAACCAGAATTCTGGCAGATGTGCTATGAACTATCCGCAATGGAAAAACAAACAACTTTCCTGTATGTATATGGCAATATTTGGGGTGCATACTGTTTTTATGATGCAGTTTTTGATGGCCAAAGCAGGAGTGGAGTGAAAAACAGAGGAGGATTCGATATCTGTTCTGGCCTGTTATAATCCAAACCTGCTTTTGGCTTCAAAAACTGGATGTGTGAATGCACCCTTAGACTTCCATGGCCAGATGTTGGGTGGAATGAGACTAACCTGTGGCTGTCCAGCTGGCTGCATAGGATACTGGGTAATGTAGTCCCACAGCTGTTACGCAGCCACGAGGGTCTGTAAAGGATCACCGGGTGTCATTTAACAGGCAATTTATTACTCTGACACTTTCTTGAGGCTCTTCTATCTCCTGTGTCAGTCCATTACCTCTAGAACTCTCTTTAGGGAATGTGTCCCAATAAAAGCTTCATTGCACCTATAGAACATCTGTGATATATGTTACACACCTATCATATGTGTATACAATAGAGACACGCACACATAATTTCTAGCACCGTAGATGTCCCAGATTATCTGTGTCATGGTCATTCGTCAGAATATTTATTGCTAATAAGGATCATCTATGATGTAATACGTGAAAATATTATGAAAGGGCACAGATACTGACAGTTTTGATGTGACCTCAAAGCTTCATGATCCTTCTCATGTGAGTCCATAATGATGGGACCTTCATTTGGTTCCCATTTGGTTCGGTGAAAGTTTGTTGAACACGGCAAAGGGCATCCAGATCTTTGACGACCACCACAAGTTCTCTGATCTTGAAATTGTTGGTTGTCTAAGCTCGTGACTTTGTGTACACTTTTTATACTGTTTTGTCCAAACTGGTGGATATAGTATGGTTTTGTGATGTGATCTTCTCAAAATTGCAGCAAATATTTGACTATTGATGTTACTGCTCTTTAAACTGCATTAATCTTCCACAGAAGAATGTGACCATGTTTGGCCCTCTGTCCTTGCTGGAGGTCTAGTGACCACAGAGTGAGGATTACTTAATACTAATATTACCTGTGTAGATTGTTCTTGTTTGTCAATTGTCTTGTTGTGGTTGGAGAACCTCATTTGATTCCCCTACATATTAGACTCTAGTTGACAACATTGTGTGGCAGGTGATGTTTTACAAAGAATGAGCCTTTGATTTTGACTCATGAGCAGATGACCACGTTTGACATTGTCCTCCAGTATTCTCTCGTGGTCTGAGTATAGACTTTTTTTCTATTGAAAGGTGTCCAGTTGACTGACTAATAGCTATGATTTGGTTGGCTGAGATGTGTTTCTTATCTATCGAAAGGAGGGAAGATTGGGGATGTCAAGATTTTGTACAGGGACTTCTTGTTTGCCCTGGAGATGAGGCACTACCAGAGTTGTCTGGCGTAGGCTTCCTCAAAGTCTTGACTGAACCATGTGTTCATGGAAGAATCGGCCAACTGTTGATGGTGTATTGGTTACCTTTTACAAAGTTATGAGACCATTCCCAGATGGAGTTTAAGGTCAATTTTGGCCAGGTTGGACAACTTTGGCCACCAATACGGGCTACAACATACTCGTATGTGTTCATGATACTGATAGTTTAACCAACCAGATTGTTGAATGATTCTTCAACCATCTCTTATGTGGGTGACCTCGCTTGTATGAAGAGTTTTAAGACTGTCTAAAATGCTGACCTTGTTTGAGGAATGTTTTTTATCATCGGAAGTGGAGCCATTATCTACATAATGTGGCACAATCTGTACTGTAGCCTTTTCCAAGGATATTTCATAGTTAGCATCTTCATGGTCAGCCGTCTTCTATACCCTACCCTGGCGATAAATTAAAGCAATGTGAGTTTTATTCCTGACTCCAGATGCGATACAGGTCAGCAGTTTGGCAGGAGGAGGATCCCCCCCCCCCCCCTCTCCCCGCTTGGTTTCCTAGGACTTGCAGTCCCCTTAATTATCCTGTGGTTTTTTAGCTCTTTCCATTTGTATGGGTCTTTGCAGCCTAGCAATCTAGGTTCAGCTTTATTAAATAGAAACCTAAATTATATTGCCTTCTTTTTTTTTTTATGAGACTATGGATTTGGCCGCACAAAAGATGGCTCCATTCGATCTCTAATTGGGTGGAATGTCATCTGGCGTTATTATTAACGGCTTTTATATGGGATTTAATCGCTTCATTCCATCAATCCCAAAGATCTGTGTATGATTTGACCAAATATATATGACCTCCCAGTTGACATGAGATTATAATCCAATAATTGGAGGCAGAAATCGTTGTTCTGTCGTTGTAGATTACTGATTTATATCCTGTATTGGCAGCCATCTTGCAGAGGATCAGTCTATGGTTCTTTTAGGAATCCTTCTTGATCCAAAAGAATGTTTTAACCCTTAATCCTTACACTGCATAACACAGAATATGCAGTGAGTTTGTTACCTTAAGGATCCTGGTTGTCCTGGCCAACGTGGTCCCATCTGCAATTCGAAACACTTTGTTATTATTGAGATGATGGAAGTAAGTTCATGAGGTTGAAGGCCAACGAATTGTCTGATTAGTGACCGTTTTGGGTACATATTTTAGGACACGCTGGTTTACAGTTGTTCAGATCGACCAAAAGTTTTCCGTGGCAGCCAGTAAAGCGTGAACATTCCTTCTAGAGAAGATCTTTGGTGGCCAAAAAATTCTTTAGTTGTTTCAGAAGATCGTTCTTCTGACTATTGGACAAAGTTTTTTTTTTTTTTGACCAAGTCGCCCATTTTGTGGTTAACTTTTCAATTCCTATTTGGATAGCTTACGCCATATTTACACATTTTGGGTACAGTCTGATTTCTGGCAACTTCTTGGTTGACCTTTTTAAGTTTAATTTTGCGCTGGTCTCATGACACTATCTACTTTCCGGCCCATCCACGTTGCTCATATCTTTCACTTTGTCTTTGTTTTTTTTTTGGTTTTTTTTGTATGTATATATTTTTTTTTTTTACTTTGTGCCAATAATGATCCCTCTTGGTATTGGGTCAATATAATCCGCACTTTGTATCCAATGGCAATGGTTTTAGCACTAGGGATTTTCTGGCTTTTCTAAAAAGCCTCCACAACAAAAGGCTGAGGCCGGGAGACCTTATGTAATTGCCTGTGTGTCCTACTAAACACTGTGTATATCTTGGCGATTTCTCAGACTTGGTTGAGGAATTTCAAGGTAAACAAGCAAGCAGCGACTAGTCGGGACACTCGTAATATCTGCAAATGTAGATTCACATCAGTGTGCACCCGGGAGACTGAACTCACCTGGATCTTTAGTCTCTTTTCTCTTATGTAGAGTGTCTTCTTTTCCCTAAATTTGTGTCTGTTATCACGGAAGCGAATGATGGGATCAAACAACAACAAAAAAACTCACGTGTTCAGCTGAACTTTCTAGAAATGATGGGGGAGATTTATCTGAAGCGTCTGAGGTTAAACTGTTCTAGTTGCCCAGAGAAACCAATCGGAGCTCAGCTTTCATTTTATAAACTGCTCTGGGAATCTTTAAAGCTGGCTCTGATTGGTTGACATGGGCATCTAGAACGGTTCTGCCCTCAGGCACGTATAGTTTTAGAGGCAGCGAAAAACTCATTTAACCTGGAGCAAGACACACATCAGGTCTCAGGTCAGCAAGAATCCAGACCAGCGTTTTTAATGGCCTCAAATGCGATTAAGGCACAGACCTGGCCATAAAAATGCTGATCCCAGCAACCACTTGGGGTACATTTTTGAATCTTTCCTCATACTACCAACGCCAGGTTATTATCTATTATTATTATTATCTATTACTGTTTAATATATATATATATATATATATATATATATATATATATATATATATATATATAATTTTTTTTTTTTTATTTTTTTTATTTATTTTTTACAAAGGGGCAGTAGTAATGGAAAAATCCTCCATCCCCCCCCCCCCCAAATTTGGAAAGACCTAAACCTATGTCTACTAATCAACATATGGCAAAATATATGCTCCCCCTCCTATACATGTGAAACCAGAGAATTTTGTGGGAAGTGTCAAGGTCAGCGAGCCGTATCTGCATAGGATGTGTCGTGGAGAACTGGCAATGGATTTGCCTACAATTTCTGGGGGGGGGGGGGGAACAGAGGCGGAAATTTTGTAGCTTTTTGAAAACTTCAGTAAAAAAAAAAAAGCTTCACATGTTTTGGGTAAATTTATTCAGATTATTAATCATTTACGGTATTTTTTGCCAAATTTTTTTTAACTGGACTTTATTGACCTGTATGAAACGTATGTGCTATAGTTTAATTGACTGTATTTGTGTGTGTGTACATAGAATATAATAAAATGTGATGAAATTTTGCATTATTTGCCGCCCACAAGTGTAAATTTACAATAGCCTGCCAACTAAATTTTGTTACGTCACCTGCCTTTTTAATAGGAGATTCAAACAATAGGGAACAAGATGCCATGGAGAGGTTTATGCAACTTCTGCTGTGCCAGAGGCAAACTTGCCACCCAAGTGTTACACCTGTCTGGCACAGATCACATGGGTTTGCAGCTTTTCCTGCTTCGAGCAGCTTTTTCATTTTCAACAGGGTAAGTTTATGACTGTCCATTTGGTAACCCCCTTCGTGGAAGGGGTGTGATCTTGGATGCCATTTGTTTGTTGCCATTTGTGAAGTCCTTTACTGGTCCATTGTAGAAGACGTCTTCTCTTCCTCTATAGTCTCTTCTCCTTTCGGAGTTTTCTCTAATGCCTTAAGTGTATAGACCCATTTACTTAAAGGACATCGACCACCAGGAGGAAGGACTGTATGCAGTTGAGCCTGAGGGGCTCCAGGCTCCGTTAACGCCTATGGAGCCTGGGACCCCTGAGGCTCATTTGCATACAGTCCTTCATCCTGGTGGTAGATGTCCTTTAAAAAGGGCATATTATGAAAATTGGGTAGATGGGAAGTCGGGAGCCATTGGGAGAAAAACAAAGTATCCACTTTTATGAAAAGCTACCACTCAGGCGTGTGGATGGTATGCAAATAAGCCTCAGCGGCTCTAGGCTCCATAGGTGTTAATGGAGCCTGAAGCCTCTCCGGCTCGGTTGCATAAGTACTTCATCCTGGTGGCAGATGCCCTTTAAAGGGGATATTATGGCAATTGGGTAGACGCCTGAGTGGTAGCTTTTCATAAAAGTGGATACTTTGTTTTTCTCCCAATGGCTCCCGGCTTCCCACATCAGCTCCCAGTAGCGATGATCTCAAGTTCACCATGCGTGGGATGGCCCTAGTGGTCATTTGTCATTTATTCAGATATGGCCGATGAGGTTGGGGGCTTGGCTAAGCAATCGGATGATGGGAACAAAGAGGTTCAGTTTGGACAGCCACTACTGGATCTGGGGAGGGGCCCTGGAAAGAGAACTTGCCAGTTCTTTGGGAAAACCCATTTTCAATGGGAATGAACTGCAATACCTGACAAAATCCGAAAAAAGTGTGGTTGTTGTTTTAAAATTGTCACCCAATACCCATAGTTTGCTGGCTTGGTCGTTTGTCTGATATCGATGTGGCTCTAACCATTGTATACCCAATATCTGACCATTGTAGGGGGTTATTTGGATATTTGTTTTATTCAGTCTTTCTAAAACTATAATTTTTTTTTTTTTTTTTTTTAATTTTAAGGTTTCTACTATGTACTTGTGTTTTCACTTTTTCCGAAACAAAGAAAGTTGTTTCGTCTTGGTGTGTGATTGTGATTAGATCTCAAAGGACGAAACGCTAAATTTCTAAGCCATGTCCAAAGTGGCAGGTTTTTTGTGTAGATGACAGTATGTTCTAGGCAGGTTCTACTGGTACATGGGGATTCCATAGACGTCCATATTGGAGATGTCCCGGCTATGACTCCTGATGAGGGCGATTATAAACTCTTTTGAACTGTAGTAAAGTGTTGTTGGGTATTGTAGTAAATTGCTTTTATCTCTTCTTTTTTCTGTAACAGGTGATGGGGAAGGTGCGAGCACTTGTATCCATGGGTGGCTTCATGTTGGTTTGATGTAGACATCATTGTCTAATGTACAGAACTTTTTTTTTTTATGTGAGGTGAAGGCTGTGTTAGAAAATTATAGCTTGCTACTTCCATGTAAACTCTTGGGTTCAAAGGGATGTAGACACAATCTTATTAGTTGGGTGGCATCTTCTGGTATTGTGTAATAAAAGACTTTTCTCTTATAAGAGTATTTTTTATAAGATTCCTTTTTATTATTTTTCTTCTTGTTTCCGTCTCATTGTTGCAGTTCCATTCACTGAAGATGGTATTTACTGTCCTTTTTTATCCCCCATTAGCATCTTGGTTACACATGAATGCTCTGACCCAGTCCCTCAGTAGGAGGCTTATGTGGCTTTGCATTCAATAGACATCTTGTTGACAAAGCAAACATATGGGATATTTCATTGCTGCCCATCCTGGCAGAGGCGTGGGGCTGGCCGGGAAGGCATGCAGCACTTTGTCTCATTAGTGGATTCTACATGTGCACTGGTGTATGCGCAATATACACAAATCCGCTTTAATACTCTAACATTATATGCTCAAATGTTTTTGATCGCCCTGTGCTGCCGCAGTGAAAAACAGTTCTACCGAGTTCTCCTAGACTGTAAGCTCTTGGGAGCAGGGCTGTCATTCCTACTGTGTTGTCTGATTGTTATTACTCTGTGATGTCTTGTGGTGTTTGTAGATGTCGTCCATGACCTGTACAGCGATATAGAATATGAAAGCTTTATAAGTATTTTAAGTTTGCTTGTCCACAGGACTGTTTGGACCCCCCACCGATCACGAGAACTGGGTTCCTATTCTTAATTGGAGAGGCTGGTCATATGTATACCTTCTACCAAGCCATTCACTTCTATGGGAGATTCTGACAATTGCTGTGCACCGCTCTCGGCTAGCACTCTGGTTTTTAAAAAAACTTTTTTTTTTTTTTTTTTTGTGTTTAGCATTTTTACTATGAAAGAAACAGACAAAATGGAACCATAATGTATGTGTAAGAGGAGAGTAGATGGTGGTGGGGGGGGGCATAGGAAAGCCCACTCTCATTTTGGCTATGATAGGGTTGCAGATAACTGTCTTGCCAGTTTCTTGCTATCAAACTCGCAGATCAAGTGCTGAGCACATTCAGTTTTCGAGCCGGTACATTCGTACGGAACAGTCTTCCTCGTATTTAACTGGTCTTCATATTGAATGGAGCAGCGGGATGCATGCTGGACCTTTCTCTCCATTAATTGGTGATTGTGGGGGGGGGGGGGGGGGGTCCCAGCAGTCACACCCTCTCCTATTAAATTGTTATCCCCTACCTTTTGGGTAGATGATCCGTATTTAATCAGAGGGGTTTGAGTTTCTGACCAAAGATTATGCTGTTTCAGGAGGCTGAAATCTTAAAAAAAATAATAAAATACCGTAATTAGCTGCCTCTACCTCAGCAAGCACAGCGCTGTACGTTGTATTGAGGCTGTTCTGGGTACTGCAACTTGGACCTAACCCTTGAGTAAGATTTTGCTACAAACGGGTCACAAGATGGACCAGACGTCAGACTTGGAAGCAGAACTTCTGGTGGATACCCGATCTGATATTGATGACTTGGGGGACAATGCCACCTTTTGTTTTTTGCTTGTCTAGAGCCATTAGTATTGTCACTTTATGTCGATGTCCTGTCCATTATGTTGTCAAACGTGTAAAAGTTACTTTTTCTGTGGGAACTGTAACATACGGCCGCAGGTTTCCCGCCAGTGTTTGCTTTGTGGGACTAACTTTTTTTGTACGCCGTGTGCTGAACTGTTAATATTTTACTCGAGTCGTGTAGGACAAGTGTCTTGTAACCTCTGTCTCCCAGGATGCATTGCAAGCATTTTTTTTTTTTTCTCTCTGCGTTGTAGGCTTGTAGTTACGGCTCGATGGTGTCTGATGTGTAATAAGGGTTGACCAGGTGTCTCATTTAATAATCCAATGCTCTATTTTTGTGAAATTTGCACTGCACGTGCCCGTCGCGTCTGTCCTTTCTCACTCTAGTGGGACTTTTTGGGAGAATTGGAAATGGGGCATAAAGCCAAAATAAACGCATTCGGTTTTAAAGGTTACTACTGAAATGGGCCCTGTGTTGGAATTGGAACATGGTGTTATGGTCCCGTCCCGTACCCCCCTCTAATTTTTTTTTACTTTTGCCCTCCACAATCCTTAATGAAGACGAGCATGGCTATGAAATGTAACGGCACAGCTCTTAAGGGGTTACTGCCGACAAATCACTTTGAAACTTTTTGAAGCTTTATGATAAATCTGTGTATTGGGTTACATTTCTGTCCTGTGTTTGAGAATGGGGAAGGGGGGGGGGGGGGCGGTCAAACGTTACCCAATGTAACAAAAGGTAATTAACTTTTGGTCTTTCCGGTTCAGTTTCCAGGAGTTGGAAGCTCCATTCCGATTGGCTGCTCTAGACTAAGCTTGAGTTTTTGATACACGGGGCCCATTATGTAGTCGAAAACTGAAAAGGCAAATGGATTCCCTTGCCAGGCGGCGTTTACCTTTACTAACCCCCATTACAATCACATCTCCTCTCTACTCCACGGCTTTATTGAGAGATTTCCTCACGATAATTACCTTCTCTGCCCTTTGGCCTTTGTAACATTTGTTTGGAGAAACTTTGTTGCTCGGTGAGCATTTCCAAACAAGGCAGTGCCTCAAGCTGTCCCCGGGATGTGATTTATGCCTCTGACAAAGTACGTTGGGCCTCACTGCCTTACATATACATTCTACACCACCTTGTAAAGTTCCCTTTGTGCAGAGAATACAAGCGAATCAATTTTAGTCAAATATCTACCAAGAGCAAACACCAAAAAAAAAAAAAACTTGTGCAATCCGCCTCCTGCTGCAAATGTTTTCACTGAAGTTTTGTTCACTGCAATGTTGTTTAAGGCCAATCAAATTTTTATTGCTTTTTTTTTTTTTTTTTTTTTCCCTTAAGGTGGGGGCGTAGTGGTTGGTGCAGCGCCAAAGGCAATTTCTTAATGCCTGATTTACAAGATGGCGTTCGCATGGTCCGAAATACAAAAAATCTGGGTATAGACTTGGATTATGGGGTGTGCTCTTCTTCTTTTTTCTTTCCCCCTCCTATTTTAGTAGCATTTTTTGCCTACATGCAAAAAGATTTTAATGTACCCTTTCTGGCGAGTAAGAAGCAGTTTTAGACGGTCTTTTACAGGTTTCATAACAACTGAATATTGAGGACAACTATATGAGAATTTTTTTTTAATTCGGTCTTTCCATCTGACTCGTCCGACAAATTTAGCTTCCTCCCATATCCTGAGCTCCTTTCCAGACAAGTGTAGATTCAAATTTGATGGAATGATTTTCTTTTTTTTTTTGGGTAAGCATGTCCTTGTGCTCAGTGTTTTTAAGAAGGACCCCAGGCAAAAAGCTGTAAAAAAGTTACACAATGACTTGCCGTAAGTGGGTTGTCGTGGGTTGGGTTCGGCATTGAGCAGAATGGATGTAAATTTAGGTGGTTTTATTGGTAATTTCCCCCACCAATTCCATTCTGTGGCTTACCGATTCGTGTTTCCGCCTATAACATGCTTGGATACGCTGCTTATCAGGTTCCCACTCTGCTAGGTCTTGCTGGTGAGGTTTTGACATGGAAAAGATGTCTGGATATGGACATACAGCCAACTACTGGCCACATGTGGCCACACTTGGCCAGCCAGAGATTGATTGATTGTTTGAAGCCATTTTTGATATCTTCCTGTCTCTGATAACCTCTATGGAATGAAGACCTTACAAATGTTGGCCATTTTTTTGTTGGGCCACATATAGTTTTACTTTTTGAGTAAATTCTGTGTTCTGGGGCTAGAATGTGGCAGGAAATTTGACATACTTAAATTTTTGCCACCCATGGATGTGGCTTGAGATGGGGCATTTTGAAGCAAAATTCTGCACCGGCTAAGGCCAGCCAATGGTGCACCAGAGTCAAGCAGTGTGAAAATGTGCTAATTATTAAATAATTGTGCTTTAGTGATAGGCTTTTAAGGGCAACATTTATGCAGGACATTTCAATATCCAGTTATGTTTATGCATAGTTGTCCCTTATGGAAAATTGCAGATGAATCTGTCTGAACTTCAGGTTCGCCTAACACAAAGATGTTGCTTGATGGGCTACAGAGCAGGTAATCTGCCCCTAGCATCTAGACAAGGCTCTGATTGGCTAGGTACACCTAGTGGACCCTCCTGGCCCAATCACAGCCATGGCTGCGGCAGCATGTCTGGGTTAGGAGGATGCTGAACCTAAATTTTTGGTCCATTCCCCTCCTAATTTTTTTTTTTAGTTGTAACTTTTTTTTTTTTTCCGGCACTGACTGATCCTAACATCAGGCATGTTGTGATTTCTCACTTTTTTTTTTTTTTTTTTTTAAATAAAAATCAGAAATAAGCTTTCAGTTGTAGTGACTGAATGCTTTAGTACTAAGCGGTATGGGATGTTACGGCGGAATTCTTATTCTATAATTGGCATATTTTTGGTTTCTCAGTTTTACAAAAACCCACAGAGGGGTCAATCTGGTCTAAACTGTGTCTCGCCCATTCGTTCTGGCTCCAGTCCAGGTATTTCTTGGGGGCAGTGAGTTTAGACAATATGGTTAAAATTGTTGGGATGCAGCCATATTGTGGCCGATTCAACAGTGATGCCATTGGGTGATGATGAAATGGGTGGTTTTTTTTTTTTTACTCTCTATGTTCTGTAATATAGATTTTTAAATTTTTTTTTTTTTTTTTTTTTTTTTTTACATCTAAAAGACTATTTTTACGATTATCATCTTTTTGTTGGCCCCCAGAGACTGTAGATTCTAGAGCTGTATGTGAACGAACAGACAAGCAAGTCTTTAGTGCACATGTATTCAGGCACAAGTTCACAAGGTGTGTCTTGCATTTAAGCATTTCAGGCATCTGCTGTAGTAGCGATGAACTTTCTACTTGTCTTTGGATAGGCTTGTAACGTGAGTCCTTCATCGGAAGGGTGACCATTTACTATCTGAGGAACTTCTGCACAAGACTAGGGCATAGGAAGCTTAAAGAATTATGCAAATGAGCCTGAGGGGCACCAGGCCCCATTAACATCCTCTCTGCCTCATTCGCATAATTTTAAAAGCCTTTGGGAAAAAAAAAAAAGGTCATAGGAACCTAAAAAAGTTGGGATGCACACCAGTATGTCAGTGTGCGCGGTTTACAGTCCCTGATCCTGGTGGTAATGTCCTTTTAAACAGTGTTTCGAATATTGACTGCGGAAGTCATACTTTATTCTCGGAGGATGAGATCTTTTTGACCCATTGCAGAGTAAGACAAATTTATTTTTGTCTTCTGTGGGTTACAACATCCACTGAGGAACCTTGTAATCGGGGCTGGGCAAGTGCCGGTACCCAGAGCTTTTGAGGGGGCCCACATAAGGCTGTACATAAGGAATTCATGGGGGTGAGGGGGGCCTTATAAAATAAATAACCATGTTGGCGCTGTTGGTATGATGAACTAGGGAATATTTTTGGGAAGAGGAGACAGTTTTTAGTTTCTTAATTTTAATGCCGCCACGTGAGTTAACTGCAAAGAGGCCTATAGAGGCTCTGTCGCCCAGGGGTCTACTGAAACTTGTGGCCAACCCTGCCTATTATGTCACAGCCTGGAAATTCCCACCCATATCGAGTGTTAAATATACAGGATAGATCTCAGGCTTGGAAGAAGCCAGCAGCATGATACAGGTATCATAAGAATTGTTATCAAAGGCGCTCTCCAGCTGTGCTAACACAACTTTTTTTTGTTCAGTAAGCCAGTTCCATTTGTCCTCTTGACGTGACCATCCTCGAAGAGCGTATGGAAGTCATGAGACTGTAGCAAAAACTGATCAGGTTTTTAGCTTTTGTTACAAAGATGCCACCAGTGCAGTCGTTGTTATATGGAAAACCTTTTGTGCCATTGTTTTGAGGGAATCTGGGGCCCCTTCTTCAGGAGTATAGAGTTCCAAGAAGCTCGTTAGCCACAGAGAGTCGTTAATCATTTTACTTCCCAGTTATATGGATGGAGTGGAAATGAAAGCTGACGAGTCCCCTAGTGATGGCCAGGAGCTGTTTATCTCTTGATTTATGTGTGGGAAGTCAACTTTTTAGTTGTTGTCAGCTTTGAATAGAGAAACCTAACTCCAGCGTTGTCTGTAATTGGAGACTATCTTCTCGACTTCTTCACATAGCTATCACCAAGTGGGCGCGGCGAAGCTTTATCTGATGGTGGAGCCTCCATCATAATGTCGTAGCCTCCGGCAATGCTTCCATTTAGTGGGTGTCTTGGCTGATGTTGCTAATATTACATCTGGGTTCCTTTTAGCTAGTGGTGTGTGTCTCAGGAGAAGTTCTACTACATGATTTTATTTTGGTTTCATGCTATGTCAAAAAAGGCAAATTTCATGCAGCATATTCCCCAGTCTTAAAGTAAAACTACCATCATGATAAACCAGGGGCACTTACTCATAGATCCAGGCACCGTGACTTTGGTGATCTTCTTATATTGTGTTATCCATGGCCTCCGTCCTTCTAAAAATTAACTTTGAAATTGTGCTAATGAGTCTGAAGACTTCTCAGGTGGGGGTGTTGGCAGAGCCCTTCTGTGTTATCGACTCGTTATACTCTGAAAGAGCACTTCCTCCTCCCACTGTGTGAGATAACGTTAGGCAGAGGGAGTGGCGAGTGCAGAGGAAGTAGATGGGGAGGCAGTGTAATAGTCTGTGAAGCCAGAACACGTAATGCTCCCCCCTCCTAAGCCCTTTGGGATCATTAGAATAATTTTAAAAGTAGATCTTGGAAAGGAGGTGGTTATGGATAACAAATAAGAGATTATCACAGTCACGGTGGCACGATCTAAGAGTAAGTACCCCTGGTTTATCATGACGGATTTTGATGGTAGATTTTTTTTTTTTCTTTTTTTAAGAATGGGAAATAATCTGCTACCTAAAATTAGACTTTTTTGCTATAATATAATACCAAAATAAAATGATGTAGTAGAACTTTAACCAGCTAAAGTAACTCCTTTGTAGTATACAGGCGGTCCCCTACTTAAGAACACTCAACTTACAGACGACCCCTATTTACAAAAGGACCCCTGGATATTGGTAATTACTGTACTTTAGTCCCAGACTACCATAAACAGCTGTAACAGTTATAACAGGTATGTGTAATGAAGCTTTATGGTTAATCCTGATTCTTATGACAACCCAACATTTTTTTAAAATCCAATTGTCACAGAGACCAAAAAAGTCCTGGCTGGGATTACAATGATAAAATATACAGTTCCGACTTGCATACAAATTCAACTTAAGAACAAACCTACAGACCCTATCTTGTATGTAATTCGGGGACAGCCTTTATAGTTTTGAAAGGTATAAAAGTTTAATTTGTTTCCGTACCAAATAAGGCGCAGATAGGGGCACATTTACGAAGGGTCACACTGAGCACTTTAGTCGGACTGTGCACCTTCTTCATGGCTAAAAAGGCTTTTACAGATATAAAAGTGTCTGCGCCGCAATTGTGTTGCACGTGACCCTTTTGTGGCGCAGCTGCACTAGTCTCCATGTGACACTGGCGTGCCACCAGACTGTCCGACTGATTCGGACCGAGCGCCGTATTTAATTTTCAAATTGTGTCACGCCCTATGTTAAAGGCGCACCACAAAAAGGATGGTGAACTCTGTCGGACCTGAGCGGGGAAGTGACAGATTCATGATTTCAGGCGCACGATCTTCGTGAATTACCGCACCCGGCATTAGGCGGACGATGCACTTGCCCGTGGATAGGGCCTAACTTTGCTTTGTGGGAAAACCCCTTTAAGGTATATTTCATATAATGGGATTGCTCTTGGTCAATTCAACGTGGGACAAAATTTTCCCTTGGATTCGCTTGTTTTTGCTGAGTTTTGGCCAATTTTTATCTAGAATTATTTATTTTTTATTTTTTGGGGATAGTTTTACATTTTTCTCCTTTTTTTTTTTTTTTTTTTGTTTGTTTGTTTGCTTTCATTTCTGGTAATAACTGAGATGTGCAATTTAATCCATTTGATACCTAATTGGTTTGGCTGCAGAAAGGTCATCCATGAAGCCTTCTAGCATTTCCTGCTCCTGTACATAACAAAGCTGGCGCGTACTTCAGGTATAAAGGGCCGGCATTCCTCGGGTTATATGAGGCATGCTGTGTGTTTTTAGACCTAACCCTGCTTTCTCTGGGAGTAGAGACCTGCTACCGGCCTGTATCCCATCCTCAATGTAACAGCTTTATTGAATATTACAATTATTAATAATTAATATGATACATTATTATCTTGTAACAAAATACAGCGGATTATGCTTTACCTCAGTACAGCAAGCAGTGATTTTATTTATTTTTATTTCATTTTTTTTTCTCTTTTTTTTTTTTTCCGGCTAATAAAAGTAAATCTAAAGTCCTTTAACACGTCTGCGTTCTAGAACATCGGAGTTGTACCGAGCTATAATATTTCACAAATCTTAAATTAGAATTCTGTAGGCTTGTAATTTCTGTGCATTCTCCTCCATCACGTTGCACTTTACGGAGTCAGTCTCTGCTGAAACTAGTGAGCAATGTCTGATTCCATCCATAGCCATATACTAAAGAATCATTAGTCCGCCTATTGTTTTTCCAAGACTCCGATAAAGAACAGATGAGCTCGACTCTTTCTGTAACTCCTGAGAAGGGGCACATTTCATTTGTGAATGGCTTGGGCACAGTTCACACCTGAATCGGGGCTTTCCGTTACATAAGGTGAGACGCCATAGACGGCAGTGTATATAAGGATGCCTTTTATTACACTTCTGTTATTAAAGGTGGAAAGAAAGATGCTGGCGCAGTGCAATTTCTTTCCACTATTCATGACTGAAATGGAGAACGGAACCTGAGGAACTTAGGTGTGAACTTGTCACCAAGAATGTCTGTGTTTTTTTTTTTTTTTTGTTTTTTTTTTTAGCTGGTGACACGTTCCAATAGCCTGTGCTATGTCTATTTTTCAAATGCCTCTGCCGGAATTATGAAACTTTTCATTGCTTTATATAAGTTTATTTCGCATTACCTTGCTCCCTGCCGGCAGCATGCGGTGAGTCCCCAGGGGAGGGTGCTGCTGCAGTATTTGTGTGCCCAAGTCTCTTCTCCTCCACACTCATCCAGGTCCCTTCCCCACTTCCTGTTATGTGCATTGAGCAGGCAGGAGAGGGGGATGGTGTGGCATAGATTAATAATGCATGAGGAGATGTAGGCACACACAGGCTGCAGATGCCACTCCCGGGACCCACCAAACTCTGGCAGGGAGTCGGATAATGTGAATTACAAAAAGTATTGAAATTATTCCATATGCTGAAGAAGGCATTTCCAAAATAGGCATAGCATGGGCTACTAAACCTGTGACCAGCTAAAAATGACTTGGTGACTCAAGCATGATAAACCAGGGACATTACTCATAGATCCAGGCACCGTGACTGTGGTAATCTTCTTATATTTGTTATCCATGGCCTCTTTCCTTTTTAAACTCAACTTTTAAAATTATTCTAATGACCCTGAAAGGCTCCTAGGGTGGTTCCCACAGCCCCTCCATGCTGTTACACTGTGCAGGAGCACTTCCCCCTCCTGCAGTTTGTTGAAACTTCTTGTTCTGCAATGATATTACATCAGGTTGAGGGGAGGGGGAGACTGTGTATAGCTGCAGCATGGAGGGGCTCTAGTAACCTCTCCAGTAGCTCTTCAGGCTCCTTGGCATACTTTTAAAAGTATGGAGGCCACGGGTAACAAATATAAGAAGATAACCACAGTCACAGTGCCTGGATCTATGAGGAAGTGTCCCTGGTTTATCATCCTTTTAAAGGGCATCTACCACCAGGATGAAGGATTGTATGCAAATGAGCCTGAGGGGCCCAAAAGGTATCAATGGAGCCTAGAGCCCCTCGGGCTCATTTGCATATAGTCTTTCATCCAGGTGTTTCCGATCCCTCTTAGGTGTCCGATACGCTTTATCATAGCGCAGTAGACCGGATCGGAAACCACTAGCGCAGTTGTGCACTTGGCCTAATGATCGTAATGAAACGAATTATAAGAGTAAAACATTAAATGTAGAAAATTTTTAGATCTCTGAAATTACATTTTTATCAAAAATGCGCGTAGCTACGAATGTATGTAAAATATATATGTATTAAAGGAATCTATTAATAAAGAAAACCTGCCCTGCATGCAGAGGCTGCTGTGGAGACCCTTGTTATTTTCTCCCCTTTGGTTTTAAATTCAGGAAAACAGGCGTGTAATTCGTTATTGAGCGGAGCCAGTGGGAGCGCTTTGTGCCGGCCTTAATTAAGGGCTTTGTATGCCTCAACAAAGGAGGGGGGAAGAAAAAGTGGGATTCAGGCTCATTGTCTGCCGTCCCTATTGGCCCGGTTTAGCGGGCAGCCATTGGTGCACTTTGTGCTTTCTGAACATAACTGACACTTTTGTTCGTGCTTAACGGAGGTGAAAGAAGCCAATTATTAGCTTTTTTTTTTTTTTTTTTTTTCCTATTTTGTGAAAAGCAGCTGCAGAGTGATGGAAATAAAGGCAGAAATATTCTTGGTCCTGGAATGATTCAACTTTTTTTTTTTTTTTTTTGTATTTTTTTTTTAATCTTTTTAGGCTTTTGGTGCCCTTGAAGTTTACTTGTCTAGTAAGGAGGTTTCTACTTCCTGATTTCTTCAAACACCCCCCCCCCCCCCCCCCAACTGTCCCTTGATCGAATTTTGACAATTTGCATAGAAAAAAATTGGGTCACACTAATCTGTTGGTGCTCAAAAAAACTTATGAAACAAAGTTTGTTTAACTTGCTATAGGGCGCTGAGACAAAGTTGTGTGTTGTTTAAAAAACAAAAAACTTTTTTTTATTTTAATAGTTGTAGTAATAATATTTTTTTATTATTATTATTATTATTATTATTATTATTATTATTATTCATCCTGTTTTTGTTTTTCTGGCTTCCTACAAAAAATAACAAACATTCAAAAAAGTATAAAAAAAACAAAGCTATTGGAAGAAATTGATCTTGTAAGTTTAATTTTTTTTCAGAGAAATAAATATATTGAAACCTGCTTAAAAGTAAAGATCCATACATTGTCGCCACAGATACTGGCGTCAGTCCATTCCCGATACTGTCTAATCTGAAGTCTACCTCCTGTTGTCCCACAATGCACAGGAAGTGCATGGCCTGCATCAGTCAGTGATTGGCTGATCAGTAGTGTTCACTGTGACACAGGATGTAGAGGACAGCAGAGACACTTGTTGGAATCAGGAGTGCATGGGACATGGGGAGGAGTAGATGGGAGGGGCTTGCTTCACAGGACACGCCCCCTCTGCCAGATAATTTAAGATGAAGTTGATTTTTGGGGATGGATGTAAAGCTAAAAGAAGGGTGTTAGTTAATAGGGCTCCATGGGAGCCTGTCACTGTAATTGTGAAAATGTGCTGACAGGTTCCCTTTAAGTATGTGGTGTTTTTTTTTTTTTGTTTTTTTTATGCTGACAAAATATTTGTTGATTCTGGTTTATGGTTTGAACTAGTTTTCTTAAATACCATAGGCGTTGATTTGGGGGTTTTCAGCCATTGCTGGCTCTTATTATACATTTGGCTTCCTTGTTTCTGTGTATTTATACTGACATCTGATCGTACCTGCTCGGTTTAGATGTTGTATTGTTCTCTTCACCCGGGAGTTGCTTCATACTAACCTCCAGCGCAATGTATTTCCTTCATTGTTTCTGCTGATATAAATGTAGAAGAAGAGCTTCACCGCCAAAGGGCAAACCAGCCACTTACAAATTGACGCTTTGTGACTTGCTCCGGTTGACATTGTTTGTTCTGCATTTTTGGCTTGTAGTCAGCTTCACTCAGTACCTACTATATGCCAATATTTGTCTTCCTTGCACCATTCCTGCCATCCTGGACACTTGTTAAGTGCTGGGTGAGTCAACAAACTGTGGGATAGATAGGGAGGTGGCAGCCGACGGATGTCAAAATGCGCTCTATGAATAGTCCATGTACCTAGTGCCCTACGTTCTGCTTTGTGCCTCCATTGCTCTGGTCCCTGTTGGGTCTCCTCTAAAATGGGCATTGCCTTCTTCAGGTGAATGACCTCAAAAATGCCCCCTACGTTGTCACAGCTCAGGGTATTGATGGATTTTAAAAGGTGTTACCCTGAATAAGTCGGTGGGTATTTTCGGGGAGACACATGGTGGTGAATAAAGTAGGGAAGTTACCTAGGGCAAAACAGAGGGCACCAGTTACCACATATACTCGAGTATAAGCCTAGTTTTTCAACACAAAAAGTGCTGAAACCCCAAACTCGGCTTATACTCGAGTAAAAAAATATAGGTTTTAACAGGTTTTTGTGGCAAAATTAGGGGCCTCGGCTTATAATTTGGTCGGCTTATACTTGAGTACCGTATTTTCCGGGCCATTAGGCGCACCGGAATATAAGGCGCATCAGTCCGATGCGCCTTATATATGTAATAATTCCATATATAAGGCGCATCGGACTATAAGGCGCAGGGTCCGGGGGCGGAGCGGAGACCCGACGAGAAGAGACGCGACCCGAAGACGAGACCCGATGAGACGCGGGGAAGGTGAGGGGGAGGTGGAGAATGGAATACTTACATAGGTCCCCGCTACCGGAGACAGCAGATCTCCAGCGGGAACTGCAGACTGACGCGGCAGAAGTTGTTCGTGCCGCGTGGTCTGCAGTTCCCGCTGGAGATCTGCTGTCTCCGGTAGCGGGGACCTATGTCCGCTGTCCTCATATAGGGCGCACCGGACTATAAGGCGCACTTTGGATTTCCAAGGAAATCCAAGGCTTTTATGTGCGCCTTATAGTCCGGAAAATACGGTATATACAGTATGTTTACTATTCAACTCTTGATAACATTTTATGCATGGAAGGTTACTTTTTATACCAGGTTTTAAAAACTTGGCTGCTTTCTTCCAAAAACAGCGCCACCTCTAACCATGGTCTGTGCCGATATTGCACGTAAGCTCCATTTTATGTTTATACAGCTGAGCTGCAATACCAACTACTACCTGTGGTCAGACATAGCACTGGTTTGGCATGTTTTTCAAATCTTGGACAAGACCTTTAAGGAGTTTGCTGCTTTTATTTAGAAGGCAAAAGGCACTCAAAATTGAGTAAAAAAAGACAATTCCCTTTGTTGACGTAAAAGAATACCAGCCATGAGGTGGCACCAGCTAAAGGAAACCGTCAAACATGTCTGTCAAGTAGCTCCAAAAGTATTATTCTACATGTGCCAGCTTGATAATTTGTTGTAATCTGTATAAAACTAGAGAAGAAGGGACTATTCCTGTCCAAAAAGTTGCAGTAGTCTTCTCATGGTCACTGTCCAGTTATGTGGGGGCAGTGTCTATTTCAACCCACAAGGAACTTTGGTGCTGTGCCTTGAAAACCTAAAGTTAGATCTTCAGTCCCATTCCAACGAATAAAGCTGAGCTGTAATACAAAGCACAGCCACTATAATGTATGGTGCTGTCCCTGATAACACTGTGAAGGAGCTCATCCGGGCTCTCCTGGCAGATCGGTGGTTGCTAGATTTTTATCATAGTTTCTACGGTTGAAAAATGACACAGGTCCATCAAGTTCAACCAAGGAAGCGATTGAATGAGGAAGGGATTAATGGGAAACAATTCTATATATCATAACCGTCAATGTTATTTAGGTGTAAAAAAGGCATCTAGACCCTTCTTGAAGCTCTCTGCTGTCCCTGCTGTGCCCAGCGCCTGAGGCAGGCTATTCCACAGAGTGACAGTTCTCATAGTCAAAAAGCCCTGTTGCCTCTGAGTAAACCCAAATCCCCAATCCTAAGGCATGGTAATTCTAAGGGTATTTTTTTGGTTAGGCGATTTTTGGGCTTATTCACTTGTGTCAGATCCCTGTCATTTATAATTTTAATTAACTGTGCTTGATTAAATAAATAAATTGCATAAATTTAAAAATCCTGGAATAACCCTTTAAGACAACCTGTTAGGACAGCATTGCTGGGATCTGTTTCTGGATTGATGGACATCCTCTAAATATATAGATGTCTCCTCCTGGGGGGATAAGAACCGGAAAAATAAATTGTGCCAGGAGCTGGTCATATTGTGCTGCTCATCCTGGGTTAAGTTGAGGCATAATAAGCAAGGACATCTCGGAGGTGTTTTTGGTCTTCTCCTCCTGTAAACCTGTAGGAGCCGCTGCTTCCTCCAGGGATCTGCAGAGAATCATTTGTAATAAGAATCTGCTCCTTTTCTCCCAGGGGGTATTTAGTGTTTTTCTTATCCTCACTCTTGTTAGTCTAGTAATGTGAGTCTTATCTTAAATACCTGACCCCTGAATTCATTATCTGCAACCTCTGCAGCAACAAGAGTGCGGTGTGAATGGAATACATTCACTGTGAGGCTCCGGCCAGGGTAATGGATCGGGGTGGAGTCTTCTCTTTCACATGGTTGGCCATTTAACCCTTGTGGAAGTCTACACTGTATAGAGAATTAAAAAATTGATATATATTTTTCCTAAAGTCCAATTTTTCTCTTCCAAATTTACAATTTCCAGCCACTGTGTGCTAAAAGCCTGATGAAGGGCACTATATTGCGCAACGTGTTCTAGGTTCATGGTGAACCCCAAACATGTGTGTTCTGCTTTTATTTTACCCGACCTGCTTTAAAGGTGTACAGTATGTTGGCTAATAAGGTTTTTTTTTTTTTCTTTGTGCAGGTCTCATGATTTTTTAATTTTTACAAAGGGCCAGTTTACATCTGTGTTTGGGTTTCCATTAGGGTCTCCTATAGTGAAAAATGTGTAATGTAGAAGGGGGTGAAATGGTCTTCACTTTTCGTTCTCCAAAGTGCTCTATGTATGGAAGGGTTTATGTCATGTATTTTTTTTCTGCAAAAAATAACGGATAGCCATGGAATCACTATTTTATGATATTTATGGCAGCATCTGATCTACAAGGTTAAGAGAACCAGAATCGAAAATAATTGTTCTCTTGGTCATGTCCATGCCACAGTACGGCAGCATAGCCCCTATTGTAGGGAATGGGAGCTGAGACGCAGTACCGCAATATGGCCACTACAGGGTGCAGAGAGCAAGAGCCACTGTTTGGCTGGTGTACGGGGCTGCAATAAGTAGTTGATCACTGTGGGTGGCAGGTGTCCAGCCCTTTCCTATCTTTAGGAAAGGTAGTCAATGTCAACATCCTGGAAAACACTGGACAAATGTGAGGATTTCAATGGTTCAACATCCATCTAATAATTTATTCCATGAGAATATATTATGTTCTTGCATTTGTCTTGGTGATTACCGAGCTGGAGCTGGTGACCGTTGCGGCAGCATTTAGAAATTAGGAACAGATTTTCAGCGGGTCCCATAAATGTTTATAAATTGGAAATATTCTAATCTCTACCATAAGAAAACCCTGTACAATTCCAAATTCAATTGCAGGTTCAGCTTTCAGGACGCGGAGCCAAGGCTTATTTTGGAGCAGCTGGGGATATTCTCGTGCCCTCCTTCATAAATAAATACATTTATATCGAGAATCTGTTGCCAGGATGCAGGAAACCATCAAAACACAATTGCAGACCCAAGTGCAATAAATAATCCGCTCTTTTACAGTCTTGTAAAACGTATTTTTAGTCAAAAAAAATAATGGTGCCAAATTTATTTGAATATTTTTCCATTTTAAGACTCTGGACAGAAATAGCCCGAAGTAGCACAAGGAATACAGAGTTTGACATTTCCAAACCGTCACATCTAATTTAGATGTGGCAAAGCATTCGCCGGCTCGCCCACGCCTTACGTGATGTTTTTCTAAGTTATCTTTTTCCCAAACTTTTGAGGGTTTTTTTTTCCCCCTCTACTCTCCTCTTTTTTTTTTTTGTTTTTGTGAAGTGTTGTAACCTCACTTTCATTCTTTTGCAGAATAATTTTGTTATCCTTTTTTATAACTTGCTGACCCTTGGATCGCCACTGATCTTGGACATGCCCCCTCCCCAACCCATATTTCTGTAACATGTCAAGCAAGCGCTCTGTTGATCCTTTCATTCTCTGACTTTACCAGAAATGGTCAAGGGGCCGTGAACTGTTCTGGGACCTTTACCGATACCCCACGGCTGTCGATACAATGGAGCTTAGGTCCGTGTTGCGCTGTTCTACCAGCCGTCTCGGCGTTGCCTCAAATATCTGATGAGGGACACCTAACCTTTTGACCATTTTATGTATTTTTTGAGTCCCTCTCTCTCTCGAGAAATAAGCTCCTTCTGATGAAGATTGGCCGTGGTTTTCTTGCTTCTCCCTGTTTGCACATGCTTGACCAGACATATATTGTCGGAGCTTAATGCTAATGTTGAATTAATAGTCGGCCATGAAGGCCATGTGATGTCCGAAAGTTAGGAAAAATTAGCTTGATGACATGTGCCGGTTATACGGACTTAATTTACTCATCTAAATAACCTATAGATATCAATCTGGAAGAGAGTCCTTCAGTATCAACTCCTTGACAACACATTAGATTTAAGAACATCTTGAGGTGTGCGCGTCTAAAAGATTACCGTATAAGCAGAGACCCCTAATTTTACCTTCAAAAACTGGGTAAAACTATTGCCCCCAGTAGTATACAACTCTGCCCCCAGTAGTATACAGCACTGCCCCCAGTACAGCTTGCCTACAGTAATATACAGCCTGCCCAGCATTTAAAGAAAATAATAAACTTATATACTCACCCTCCGGTGGCCCCGATCTGCAGCGCTGCTCCCCCGATGTCAGCGCGGCCCCTCTTCTGGCTTCGGCGCCCGTCTTCTTTCTTCTCTAACTTCGTGCTGGGCGCCGCCATTCTTCTCCCCTGGACGATGTCTAGTATGACGCGCCGCTGCTGACGTCATACTAGGCGCCGCCTGGAAGAAAAACATGGCGGCGCCCGGCACGAAGTTAGAGAAGACAGAAGACGGGCGCGGAAGCCAGAAGAGGACCTGCGCGGACATCGGGGGAGCAGTGCTGCAGGTCGGGGCCACCGAAGGGTGAGTATATAAGTTTATTATTTTTTAAATATTTTTTATGACTTGTGTATGACTCGTGTATAAGCCGAGGGGACGTTTTTCAGCACATTTTTTGTGCTGAAAAACTCGGCTTCTACACGAGTATATACGGTACTTTGCTGGCCTTTCCTGTACAACGTGGTGGCCCCAGATCATCTGCTGACTATGCCCTTGTAGGTCTGGCCTTGGTACTATTCTGCTGCTTATGTGGAAAATAGAAATAATGACACAGTTGGGTTTCATGGCACTTAAAGGAAACCTACCACTTTAAAATGACCCTTCTGACCCACAAATACCTTAAGCTAGCTCAGGATGAGCTGATGCTGGACCATATTTTCAATTAAACCAGAAACCGCTGTATTTGTAGAAAAATTCTTTTCTTGTGGTAGTAAAATCTCCCTTCGGCGCTTCTGTAAGCGTCATACGGCGCGCACCCCGGACCCTGCTCCGCGATCACGCTCTCGTCAGCGCCGCTCCCGTCACTAATTTTGCTGTGCCCGAGAGCCGGTGACGTCACTGAGCTCTCGGGCACACTAGCGCATGCGCACCACCTCCTCCTGGCGCGCCGCGGCCGGATCCCATTGCGCATGGGTGAAGTCCCGAAGCCTCGTAGTATCGCGATACTACGAGGCTTCGGGACTTCGCGCATGCGCAATAGGATCCGGCCGCGGCGCGCCGGGAGGAGGTGGTGCGCATGCGCTAGTGTGCCCGAGAGCTCAGTGACGTCACCGGCTCTCGGGCACAGCAAAATTAGTGACGGGAGCGGCGCTGACGAGAGCGTGATCGCGGAGCAGGGTCCGGGGTGCGCGCCGTATGACGCTTACAGAAGCGCCGAAGGGAGATTTTACTACCACAAGAAAAGAATTTTTCTACAAATACAGCGGTTTCTGGTTTAATTGAAAATATGGTCCAGCATCAGCTCATCCTGAGCTAGCTTAAGGTATTTGTGGGTCAGAAGGGTCATTTTAAAGTGGTAGGTTTCCTTTAATTCAACACGGCAGCCTATATTTACTTGGACTGTAAATCATAACTGGATACTAATTTAAGATCTAGAACATATGTTTGTCCACAGCTGACCCCGTTCTTATGTGTGTGTGTTTTTTTTTTTTAAATGGTCTGCAGATTGCTGACATGTGAACTTTGTGTTTTCTAAAAGAAAAAAAAACTTATGTTGGCAGCATTCAAAGATGCTATCGAAAGTGGATGGTATTCTGTAGAACTTTAGATTCACCTTTGGTAAATGCATGTGAATGACCAGTGCTTGAACTTGTTCCAGGAGGTTGTATTGTGGTTGCCAGCACTTTATAATCGTGTAGCACGCTATTATAATATTTTAATAAAAATGTAAATACAAAAAAAAATTTGTAAGATTTTACATTTTTAGGACCCTTCTTGACCCTGTTACAAGTCACTGCAGTCGGTTGGGCCCTATTTCAATCCATCTTGGGATGGTTGTTAGGAGGGGGGGGTCTCTTCTTTACTGTTAGTTCCGGGCATAGAACGGCAATACCGGTAGTCCACCAATTTTTAGCTGCAATAATCTGTACTGTACATGACCAGACATTGGCTTATGTGATCATTGCTACTATGTGCACCATACCCCATCAAACAGAGGTCGGTACACTATTCATTGAAGTAGCTTGTTGCCCTGAAGGGTGTGTTTGACCTTGGTTTTTGCCAAGTTCAATGTACTTTCCTCGGAGGGCTAAGGTGAACTTCTATAATCATGCCCCTGGAACTTTAAATTCTGGATACAAGTGATCAAAACAGGTTTGGGACACCAAAACCGATGGGGATGAGAAATTCTATGAAGTGGTTCATAGATTTGTTACGAATCTAATGTGTGTCAGAGACAAAATCCGAATCTTATGATTTTGCTTTGGACGAATGTTTCAAAATTGTGGCTAGAGATTCGGAGAGGGTGGGTGTGGGGAAAATCTTAACTTTTTTATTTTAAAAAAATCACCAAACTGGATGGCTTTGTATGAAAGATCTCTTTATTAGAGAGGGATATATACCAAGTTCTAGGATAATTGGAACAGTGGTTCCAATCGATTCGGACCGGAATCAAACCCTATGAAAAATTTGGCAAAGCCTATATGAATTAGAATTTTGGCAGAATCGCTTATCTCTAGTGGTTAGTAGATGGGCCATTAAGTAATGAAAATTCAAATGGCTGCTATAAGTAGATTGTTTTAAAACCATAATAAATTTTTTGTCCTCCTTCATTTTCAGGGATATCAGTATGAACAACATCACAAAGTTGCCTGAAGGTGCATTTAAAGGATTGCCTTACCTTGTGGAATTGTAAGTATACATGTCTTCTGCATTTCATATTAGAATTTTTTTTTTTGTTTTTTTTTTTTCCAGAAAGGTCATGAGCTTTATGTACCCATAGACACTAGAGAGCGGTGTTTAATATGGTTTGCTTTTCATCCCAGGTTTACTATAATTTTTTCCAATTATTCTAACTGTTGAAGCGGGAAGTAGATGTATGAAGACTCCTTAGAGAGATTATGCCATATGAGGCCGCCTCTGCAGGTGTGTGGAGACTTACAGCCACTGAAGCTCCACTGAGGGATCCTGGGAAATATGCAAAAAATATTTTTCTAACCAGGACGGGGACAAGGGAAACATTTTTTGTCTTTTCTCCACTCCATAGAGGAGCAGAGCCAGCGCTGGCGCCGGCTCTATAGACTCGGCAATCGCGTCACCGCTGGGTCTAATGAGTTAATTAGTCCCAGTACAGCTCGGATCAGCACCACCAGTGACAGGTGGTCATTTTCTCTTATAGATGCTCCAGTTACAGGGGAAGATTTTGTAAAAGAAAAATGACCGTGTAGGTGATATAATGTAAAAAGAAGAAAAATACTCATATTTTACCATAAAATAAAAAAATTGCCTGCTATATTACAAATAACATCCAAAACTATACACATTACAGTATATATCAAAACGAAATAAAATAGGGAATTTGTTAATAATGTTCATTTTGAGTTAATTTGAAAAGTTAAAAAAAAATTACTTTAAACTACAAACTTTTTTTTCCCCCCACTTTTAACCCCCAAATAAAAATGAAAAATGTCTCTGTGTCCCCCCAAAAAAACATTGCAAAAATGTTAACGTAGCCCGCAAAAAAAAAA
The DNA here is from genome assembly GCF_040894005.1 of Engystomops pustulosus. NCBI lineage: Eukaryota > Metazoa > Chordata > Amphibia > Anura > Leptodactylidae > Engystomops > Engystomops pustulosus. The sequence goes on along the minus strand of NC_092417.1, from coordinate 159,608,143 downwards.
TGCCTAAAAATACCCGGTCACTAGAGCCTTTTCAGGCCGCTTCACGAAGGGGTTAAAAATATGCAAGTGAGCCTCAGGGGTGTCTGTACGAACAGAAGACCCTTCAGTTTCCCAATCAGGTGCTAATTATTCAAGCCTTCCTTCAGTGCCTATGGGGGCTCTTCCTTCTCTTTCCCTGCCAGAGAGCTGGTGACAGCCGAGAAGAGCCAGAAGGGACTTTTGTTCACAGGAGCCCCTGAGGCCCATTTGTATATTGTAAAAGTCCTTTTTACATGCCAGCTTGTAAGTATGCTTGCATTATAATCCCTAAATCCATGTGGTTGGTTTCCATTAATGTTGTGATGCGGAATAAAAGCCTAAATGCTTTAAATGGAATAAAATATGTAAATTGAATTTATAAAGTCAAGGAGGCGGAGAGTTTAACAATGAAGTAAAGCTTTCCCTGCCATAGAACACCCCCTTCACTATAATTGATGGTCCTGTGTCCAGGAACATCATTGATCAGATCTCCAGAAGTACAGCACATGATGTCAGTTACATGAGAGGAGGTGTATAGCACTGAAGTCAAGCTCTCCCAGCCTCTAAACCCTCCTCCTCCCTGATACATTCAACTGGACCATTAAAGACAAATTATCTAGAAGCTGTTCAACGGCTTAGCAACATACTCATGGGGGTTTATTAGGCCAAATTCTGATGACCGGTTCCCTTTAATGACCTAAGCTATTAAGTTTGGCCTAAAAATAAACTATATGGCTAGTTTTGGATAATTTTTTTTTTTGTTACGCCTACGGTATTTCCAGGCTCTATACCTGTGTAAATAAGTGGCAGATGTACCAGAAAACTGATGTACCCAGCTAGAACACTTTGGATATTGGGCCAGTTATGACGGTGTTGTGTTTTGCACATGTGTGTTCAAAATGGCGTAAAGTCAATCTAATTGGTGTTTACACTATCTAAGTGGGTGGGAGCGCCCAAAACTGCAGGCTGTGTATATGTAAAGGTCCTGCTTTTCCAACTGATTCCAATTAGCCTGTCCCGTCATTGTATTCAAACACAGAGATTGTTGCTTCTTTCTGTCAAAATCGGATGAAAAATTAGCTTATTCAATATTTACACAGCTCATAAAGAAGCCTGTTATAATTAGCGCCGTGCAAATGACTAAAATGCTCAGTTTTCTGTTTTCATAGCCTTTCAAGGACAGGAAGGGTCTGGCCCATGGACGGGGTTAATTTAAGCCGGACTGGTGTGACCTACTTATAGCATTTGGAAATATCACCCGATGAGTTGTGAGAAATCCACTTTCATGCATAACAAAGGGTGTGACGAGGGTGGAATTTTTAATTAATGTCTATTAGTGGAACAAATCTCTGAGCACGTAGTGTAGTTGGAGAGAAAAAAAAAATATATTTTTTAGCAAGCATGTGAAAGGGGTTGTCTAGTTTCAAAAACCCATTTTAGTATAACCATAGTAGTTAATCCTAATCTTCCTATTAAGTATTTTGCTCTTTAGATCTGAGTGGAGAACTTCAGAACTTGGTGGCGTTTCCAACAGTGTGTCTTCCTCTGTCCTATACTACAGACCACTATCTCTGTGGATTATTTGGCTTCTTCTGTGCTGCTCAGTAGGTTTGGGGCACCTGCACCACAAGCTAGCTATCATGCGCCTGCCAAATCTTCTTGCATTACATGTGTCGGTGGCTTTGTTCCCAAGATTCCAGATCGTAAAACCATTGTGGTTCTCTTGACTTCAGTCTACTTTGTACCCATGGTGCAGTGAAGTTAGATGTACTGATCTTGACTTAACTAGTGTGGTCCGTTTTGATTTAGAGTGCACCTTGTGCGTTCACCGCCTTAATCACCTCGCATCTAGGGAACACCCACCACGTGTGTTCGCCACATTCATAACTTTGCATCTAGGAAAAGCAACCGGCAAGATGTTTGGACCTTAAATACAGCTTCATGCAAGGACCCAAACCTACACACAGGCTGTCTTTTAACTTGGTGCATTTGTAGCCTCCATAGAGTAATCTGGCTCCATAATCTGCCATGAAGAACCATTGAGGAACTCGTAGCTGATGAGTGGCTAATGGAGATGAATGGACCCGTTCAGGTTAGGGTTGACCTGGACATATTGGCGGCTGAACAGATTGACAGATTGCAAAATGTCCTGGTCAGGCGGTTGAACCTGACCATTGGGTCCACTCATCTTTAGTGGTTAACCTACAAGAGACCCTCCTTGATTGCGGTGGCTCTTCTGGTATTGAAATGGCTTGCCCAATTTTATCTTTTATCTTTATTTACAAAAGTCTGAACCTTGGTTACAACCTATATGTTGGTAGATTTCAGGCCGTAGTGTCCGAGGCCCAGCCCCCCCCCCCCCCCATCCATTTCCATCCTCGGGCCTCTACCGTATCGTACTTGCTGTCATTTTTATTAAACCGTTTCGCCCACAGCTGCCGGTTGCAATACTGATAGACTGATTGCACCCTGTGCTGTGTATAGGGAAAAGGCTGCCAATTGGCTACTCGTATAGGGCAGAATGAAGCTCGTGAGAGATTCTCTTCCTGATAAACATCTCTATATAGTAGAAGCCTTTATCTATATTTAGGCTCTTTTTAATTTACTTTAATAGGACAGTGCTCACCGCATATCACGCACTTCTATCTCCTCTCGGCAAGGTGTGGTTTGTGAATTGTGGCCGAACGCCAGGAGTTGCTTATCATTACTTTCCAGTCGCCTCCCTGTTCCGTCCGGGCTTATTGCTTGCCGTGTGCCTCCTGCACTGCAGCCCACAACTCATGGTGGTCCCAGTGTCTGTCTTGGCAGATGCAGCCTTACAGACATCCGTAAATTGCTTCCAGATGAGTCTCTTGGGCAGACAATAGAGAAAAGTTTAAAGCTTTAGCTTGCGACATGCAGTCATTTAATGGACTCTTGGCAGCTTATTGGTTCTGCACGGATTTACTTCCTTTATCTGCAGAAATACTCCTATCGTCCGGCATGTTTTACAGATATTATAGGAAACCCCACTATTACTGGAAAAAGATGTTGCCACAAATTATCTAGACTCCTCAATCGGGAGACGTGAAAACTCTCCCATAGACCTCAAAAGGTCCACTTCGGTCTGTTGCTGCCTATGGCCATGAGACTGCCGTAAAGCATATTGCTATTAACGGAGCTCAGGTAAAATGGCCACCCTCATGTTCATGTACAGAAAAATTTGTTTAACTTTAAATCAGAGTTGATCTCAGGCTGTGGAACCATTAGTTCTGGACCTTGGCCCATGGTCGCATGGTGACCCAAGACCAACGTGTAAGAGGTGCCATGCGCAACTGCACTTCTAGTACTGTTACTGTAGTCGATAGCAGTATATAGCACCTTCCTTCCTCAGCTTTGACGACAAAGAGGGGTCTTTTTATAATACTTTACATAAAGGGCAGATGTGGACCTTAACACTCTGCTGCCTGAAGTGACTCTGCTGCCACAATTTTGGTGTAGCTAATGTTTCCTGAGGCAATAGGCTCAACTCGCCTCATGGCTGCTGCACCACTGATAATGTGTCAACTGCTTTATAGATGACCAGTACTATATCAATTTAGGAGCATTGATTAAACTCCGCCATGACCGGTTTCTGCGTCCGAAAAGGGGACAGTCTGAGCCCTAGGGAGAGTTGGTAAAGTTCCTCGAAATCTCCCCTCTCCCATAAAGGTGCATCAGATATAGCCATCAGCAGATGCCGACATAACGTTGCATGATCCCCATATAAACCCCATGGATTCCCCAATAATGATGTTTTGTTATGCCTTAGATTCCCTCATCACCTCTGCCGTACACCTGGACCCCCAAATTATCTCATGTAACGTGTAAAGGTTGGGGGTCCACTGCTTTTAATTACGCACAGATGAGCTACTACTGCATTTAAAGGGACAACTTCTCTGTGGACCCTGCTCACGGCTCCACTTCTCTAACTAGTATAGATAGTTACGAGCAAGTGGATGGTCGGTGGGGCAACTCTTGTTATGGTGGTGCTTACCCATATGTTAATGGATGAATGCTACTTTTTTCTGTATAGACGCATGTAATCAGACGACCCTTTCCAACACGTAGGCGCCACATTTACGATCAACATCGGCTGTCCTGCAGCGGACAGCGGATAGTCCAATGCCAAGTCTATGTGATACTAGTTATTAAGCTAAAGTTGTTTGCACTGTATACAAGCTTTGTAAGTGAACTGATGTCTTTGTCCTTGATGCATTAATTATAGATTTCACAGTTGCGATGTCTTTTTAACTCATTAGCATATAAGGTCAATTCAGGTAATTAACTCTCTCGTGAACTAGTGTAACCTAAGACATCTGAGGCTGCATAGTTAGAAAATTTCATCTTGTCACATGGTCCCTTGGAATTTAGTTTTTTTTTTTCTATTAACTTGACATGGCCCAGATTTTTATCACTATTGCGCCCTGTAACAAAATGTCTTCTAGCTGATCTTCTCCTACCAATTTATAATTTTCCTTGGGTTCATTTTTTGGTCCATGTATCTCATTAGCTTTTACTTAGCATATTGACCATGTAGCCCACACAGTTATCGCGCTCCAAAATGTACTATGAAGAACCACTGAGGAGCCGTAGGATGAAATGCTAAACCTCAGCGGAATTCCTAGAGCTGAAATGAATACAGAGGATCTTAGATGTTTCACAAGTCTTGATCTCTAGGCTGAGTAGTTCCACACCGACTCGGAAGGTGTTAATGCAGTCAGGTCAGGTTCTCTCAACCTAGGAGGTGTCATCGTGGTGCCTGCAATATTTGCCATCCGTTTCGCAATCTGTGCTCAGCTATTTCTGCCCAACATAAGTACGAGTGTGTACTTATTACATGCTCCTACGCTTTACACCTTCAACTTGTGTTTTTCCTGAATACTAAACTGTTCTTCACTCCTTACCTGCCAGGTGCCTACATGTCATGCTCTCTTAATGCTTGCCGTCTTGGAGCACAAAACAAGGTGGGGCAACTTGAAAGGGATTACTACATAGCGAACAGGTTCAGCATTGCTTCAGTGGTGTTATTTTTCCTGTAATGTTGAAGCGGCTGCTTTTACAATTGAAAAAATGTATCCTATCCATCTCCGTTTAAGCACTTTGTCATCTAAAATGAAGCAGTCTGGTGTTGAGGCCAGTAAAAATGCTGTGAGAACATACAAGCCATGGGGATGGCTTGAGCTAAAGTCCCAAGTGCAGGACATTCCTAAGTGGGCTAAATGCCTAAATATAATGAGCCACCACGTTTGGTCTGTAACCCGTGTGAATACATTAAGAGTCGGTGCAAATTTGGAAAAAAAATGGCAATGACAAAATAAGAGATTTCGATCGTCCCTTTAGTCACTGTAGACCAACTTTTCTTGTGACGTACGTAAACTTTCGGTACATATGATGATCTTTTCACTAACATGTTAGGCTGGTACATTTCTACATGGTTCTACAAATTTCGTTTCTTAGAACCAGAATAGAATCCACACATTATGTCCCAAACTTGGACTTTCTTGGATTGATGACTAAATCTAATGTTCAAAATTGTACTCAAATTTATTTGCTTTAATTATCACTATTATAAGTGATGGTCGTCCATCAGGTTCCATTTGTGCCCATCGTGATCGTTCCAAAAAAAAAAAAAATTTCAGATTCCAATTTCAGATTTTCTGCGATGAACCATGAAAACAAAGTGCCATATTTTTTCAGGCTATAAGGCACCCTTTTTAGTAAAGAAAAAATGGTGCCCAAATGCCCTAGCTCCTTTTAGTCCAAAGTTCAGGAGGATCTAGCGCTCCCCAACCCACCTGACTGCTGTCACTCTCCTTGCTTGTCCCGACATGAGTATTATTGCATTGCTACCTAGAAAAATGTTGAATGCTTTCTCCATCGTTGCCAGGGCATAGGGCCGGCGAAAAAGTTGCTGAGAGACTGGGGTATGATGTGTGCTCTTTGGTGGGTGAATGGATGGAGCAGTATTGAGTGTACTCTCATGGGTGGATAGAGTGGTGCAAAGTGTGGTCTTGGGTGGATAGATGGAGCGGTGATGAGTGCTCTCGTGGTGGATGGAGCGGTGATGAGTTTGCTCGTGGGTGGGTGGTTTGGTTGGTTGGATGGATGGATGGAGCAGTGCTGAGTGTGCTCTTGTGGGTTGGTGGGTGGATGGAGCGGTGATGTGTACTTGCCTGGATGGATGGAGCGATGCAGAGTGCTCTTGCGTGGGTGAATGGATGGAGTGGTGATGAGTGCACTCGAATGGGTGGATAGTGGTGCGGAGTGTGGTTTTGCATGGATGGATGGAGCAGTGATGAGTGTGCTCTTGCGTGGTGGGTGGATGGATGTAGAGTTGCGGATTGTGCTCTTGTGTAGGTGAATGGCTGGATGTAGCGGTGCAGTGTGTGCTCTCGCGTAGGTGGGTGAATGGATGGAGCGGTGCTAAGTGTGCTGTGCTTGTGTGTCTGAACATGGTCTGAAAAATTCAGTAATTGGTTTTTAAAATTTTCATCAAATAATTAGCAAAAAAATTAAATGTACATGAAATAATTTTTAATAGTTCTTACTGCTTTAAAAATATGGACTGCACTCCTTCACGTCTGCTGTAACGTCCACATCTGAAAAATGGCGTTAGATATTTGTTCCCGAAACCTAAAACCACAGCCACAGTTTTGCTAATCCCTAGTCATAGTTCAGCAAATTACTCAGCTGGGGAGCTGCAAAATTATATCGACACTTAAGTGTTTTATTACAGCTGGGCTACAGTTTCCACCAAGAGCAATGTATGTAATGACTCTTCTAGATAAGGAGGAAAGAGTTTGTGTTACTAATTATTTTTAACCTTTATAAGAGTTAAGACTTCAACATTTACAACCTCCCCTTTTTTTTTTTCCCCTTGAAACCATAGCAACTAAAATGATACAATAAAGCAAATGTTCTCTTATGTAGCACTATGCATCTCCATGGTAACAGACTACAAAAATGCCATGTGTAGTCTCATTTTTAAGTAATGTTTACTACTTTTCCATATCCTTTCCACCCCCACCCTTATTTTTTTTTTTTTTTTTTCTGACCAATGTTTGGTACCAAAACGGGGTTGGCTATTTTGTATAGCCATGCTGAAATTGGTTCTGAGTCTATTACTGTTCTCTATAGACTAGATTATATAAGAAGTCAACCTTTAAAATCCATCATGGTAAACCAGGGACACTTACTTTTAGACCCGGGCACTGTCACTGTGGTGAGACTGAAGGGCTCCTGGGGGTGTTGCTAGAACCCCTCTGTGCTACAGATTCGCAGGCTGTCACAGTGTTCAAGGAGCACTTGCCCCTCCCACTGTGTAAAATATCAGCAGGCAGGGAGGAGGAGCTGGGGGAAGGGGGTGGAGTCTAACAGCCTGTATAGCTGCAGCATGGTCAGGTTCTGGTTATACCCACTGCTGACCTTCTGCATCATTATTATAATTTTTAAAGTTGATATTAGAAGGCAGGAGGCCATGGATAACAAATATAAGAAGATTACCACAGTCACAGGGCCTGGATCTCTGAGTTAGTCTCCCTGATGGAGTTTGATGGCAGATTTCCTGCTGGTCCAAATGCTGGGAGCCCGAGACGGCACAATAACATGAGTACGGGATAATGAAGAGGGAGTACTGTACTGTGAAGTGAATGGGGGAGGTGTCAAGATTTTGGCCTCCACTTGTTTTGTTACAAGTTGGCCAGACGATATTTAAAAAAAAAAAAAAAATTTGGTAGTGTTTTGCTTTAGTATTCGAGCATAATTGGTTATTTACAGTAGGGTCCGTGTACTGTATATGGCTGTTCAGTACATTTGTGTTCAATAATGTAGCGACTTTTACACAAGGGTCCCATACTTTTAAGCTTGGACAATTTTATTTATTTTTTTTAATGCATTATCCTCCTTGTTTCGGAATGTAAGTTCTCACTTGAGCATTCTTGTAGCAATCGGCCCATGTATATAATTGTCCCCTTAAATTGGGTATTATCCATGAGCTAATCCACATGCTATGGATATGAGCTTCCAGGTAATGTCTCTGTTAAAGGTTTTAATATGTCGCTTAAACAAGAAAAAAAAAACCTGCTGTTCCCCCCTGAGGCTACGAAATGTCTCATCTTCCGTTTCCTCAATCCTGAAGGCATTATTTATATCATCCAAAGAGCTTGTGTCTAGTGCTAATAGTGCACATCCCCTCCCCGCCTCTAATTATGAGGTTCTTGACCCTTATAAGCAGTAAGTCCGTCAACGGCCCACGAATATTTGGCAGGCATGTTAGAAAAACCTTTTCGCATACTCGGCCAGTTGTATCCTGTTTCCTGGAAGATTGCCAAAGTGAGGAAAAGCGGATGCCGGGTGAATTGCTCCTCTCTGTTAGTTGGTTTAGCAGGCTGAATAAACAGGAGTTGCCTTGAGGTAGGCAGCTCATCTCTACTTAAAGTCACGCAACGGCTCTTGTTTTCGGCATGTTCCTCCTCGCAATCTAATGGGGATACTAAATGTGTGTAAAGCAGCAAAGGAGACTGTATTTGTTCCTATTTGGAGATCCAAACGATGTTTAGAGCTTAGGTACATCTGTGTGTAAAAAAATTTTTTCAATTAAATCAACTTTCCCCGGTTTCCCTCCTGCTCCTTCAGCGCACCCACCATGGTATCGGTGTTGAGTTTGCTAGTCACCATGAATGTCATTTTTAGCTGAAGACAGTTTCAAATAGCCTATGCTAAGCTTATTTAAAAAATGCCTTTGTCAGAAATCTCAATCATTTCAGTACTTTATAAAACTTTATTTCAAATTACCTGGCTCCCTGCCAGCAGCATGTGGTATGTCCTTTGGAGGGGGCAGCTGCAGCCTGTGTTTGCCAGTGTCTGTCTCCTGTTATACACACTCGGACATCTCCCTCCTCACTTCCTATCAAGTGCATTGAGCTGGCAGGGGAGGGAGGGGGATGGTGTAGAGGAGAGGAAGAATGTATGAGGAGACTGCGACACAGGAACACACATGCAGCTGCGCCTCCCCAGGACTCTCCACATGCTGAGTGATTCAGAATGCTGACAACGACATTTTGAAATCCACATATAGTATAGATTTTTTTTTTTTTTTTTTTTTTTACCAGTCAAACTAAAAATTACATTCCTGGCAATAGGTTTGCGTTAAAGGACTTTTGTTGGCTTTAACTATTTTTATTAGTGGATCAAACACCCTACACCCTACAGATTAGAGCAGAAAGCTGACAGCTCCATTCTCTGTATAGTGGCTGGATTGAGTCACTGCAGTTTAACTACCATTCATATGAATAGAGGATAATCTGCCCTAACCTGTTCTAACCACTACACTATTGATTTGATAATGAACAATTTATGAGGACGTATTTTATAGATTGGTTAGCAATATTTTTAGATTTGGGGGGGGGAGACCCATCCTATCCCAAAAAAACGCCAAAGCAATACTCTAAATTTGAAATCCTAATATTTCTTTTTCATTGGCACTGAAAAACCTAGGTTCATTGAAACTTGGAAGCTTTGGTCTCTTATCATTCTGGCGTGCCCACTCCCACCATTTTTTCTGCACTTGTCCCTATTATTTGATTTATTGCCGGATCGGAGGACCTTGCTGTAAAAAGACAGATGTAAGAGCGATTAACTAGCAATTATGAGCACATCCCCTCTCTAATAACCATGGAAATCGTGAAGAGCCGGTCTGAGATGTATCCTGTGAGCCCCCACCTTTTTGCAAGGGAAGGAACCATCGAGCTTGTGCTCAGTTTACCGTGTAAAGCGATCTCGTGTTGGCAGGCCGGTGGCTGTGGGATTACTAGGTGTGCCACATTTTAGCACTTGTCTGATTCTGCATTCAGGAAAGGGCTTGTGATATTTAAGCCTTTGGTGCAAGCGAAAGGTTGGACCACACAGAAAATGTTTATCGGGAAGTAAAACGAGCAGAAGAAAACAAGCCCGGAGGAAGGACACGGTGCCGAGAAGTGCACATCTAGAAGAGATTGTTTTGTTTGTTGATCTTTGGAGATTGCCAGATCCGTAGGGATGGACATTAGACGTTCCTAAGAGACTAGAATCAACTTTTTATATAAATGAGTGACGGAAGAGAAAGGATCACATTGAATCGGAAGGAAGGCGTCTTTTATTTTTTCACTTGATGTTTAGAAATGTAATGTTGCACAAAACGTTTTCCTGAGCCACAACCTTAGTCTACAGCTTTTGGTTCTATTTGATTTTAATAGGTGAAAAATGAAAAGTTTGGGGATGGCAATGGTAAAAAAAATTAAATTGCACCATTTCTTGTTAGGATAGTTAAAATTATTTAACTTGGGCACAAGGGGGTTCAGTATTTGTATGCCACATTTATTCACAGATTCATCCGTTAAACTGGGTCACGATTTGCGGCCAAAACGCACGGGATTACCAAAAAGATGAATCTGCCGATGGCCGGTCTGATAGTCCGGCGCTTTCCTGGTCTAATTGCTGTACAATGTGTTGTCTGTGACGCCTCTAATTTTTTTTTTTTTGTTTAGTCTGTGATTATTTCTAGAATTTTTTTCTATTTTTTTTTTTTTTTGCTTTATCTAATTTTCTTCTTTGCTCGCAGTCTCAATTATTATTACAATTTTTTTTCTTCCAGGCGGCTGGCGGGCAATGACCTCTCTTTCATCCATCCCATGGCCTTGTCTGGCCTGAGAGAACTCAAAGTCCTGTAAGTAATTGTGCAGTTTTGTTAGTAATTACATGCTTGCCCTGCTCTGTCAGCACAGCAAGACTTTGCCTTTAACCCTCCTAGACCCAGGGGAAATTGGTTGTCCTCCTGTGACATTGCCACCCTCCCCTTTGCAAATGATGTCTAACGTTGTGGTCTGTGATTGTTGCTATTCACTGGGAAACAGATGTCTTATATAGTTTACTGCTTGCTGTGAAGTGTCGGAGCATCAACCTTGTCTTTTTAGGTTGTGGATCTACATATTCTCCTAGTTGTATAGAGCTGAAACCATTGAGTTGTGTAGTGTCTCCCATATTTTGCTATGAGGTTGGCCACAAAAATACACATTGTGGACTGAAGAAGCTTGAGATCACAGTCAGTGGTGTGATCTTTAATGTTGTTGCTTCATGGACAAAGATGGCCGTTCACCTTCCATATCTTGTACGACCAGCAGCTTTTCCATAAACACACAGCTAGGTCAGGGCATTCATGTGCTTTAGGTAAAGGCGGAGTAAGACTATGCCAGTTGACTCTTGTTCTCAAGGGGGACAAGCCCCAACCAAAGGATCAGTCTTTGGAATTCAACAGGCCTCCTCTTTATTTCGCCCAATGTCATCAGTTGGATGTCTCCTATGTTTAATGGATTGTTGCCCCTTTACATGACGGTTTCCATTATTTATCTCAAATAGGATTCATGATTCTTGAGATCTGCCCCATAATAACCTTTCATACATGTATGGTTTCTCTAGGACTCTTCAGAACAACCAACTGAAGACTGTGCCTAGTGAAGCGTTAAAGGTCCTGGGATCTCTCCAGTCTCTGTAAGTAAACTTGATGTTCTTGGTGGTCTAAAGGTTTTTTTTTTTTTTTTCGTTTAGAAAATTACTTACTTGGGCTCAATATAGATTGAGCACTGAACAGCCAATCGGGCAAGTTGTCGCCCCTAGAAACTAGTCATGGTTATGACTGGCCAATCATAGCAATGTCTAGATGCTAGGGGCTTTGTCGGATTAGCTGTTTCACTCCGGTCAGGTGTGAGGTCACTAAAGCCAATCACAGGCCCAGTAGTGTCATTGGACCGAACTTTCTTAAGTGTGGAAATACCCAGGAATGAGACTACTTACTGCTATTGTTTTCTGCTGTACTTTATTATGTTACTGCCGCACTGTAGAATTATTCATCATACAACCCCCCCCCCCCCCATTAATAAAGTATGATGTGAACAGATATGTAGAATAGTGTTTTTGTTTTTAAGAATATCACACACTGATGGTTATTTACAAAGCTCACTGGAAGAGATGGTGTTAAATCCGCTGCTAAAATGATACAAAAGAGTCTAGACTCCACCAATTACAAATTGGACATGGATAAGCCATAAAGGAGCAGCTCGGCTTTGAACGGATACTTAATTTTACAGTTCCCATTTATAAAATCTCGTGATTTTAGATGTCGTCCTCTGGCTTATGGAAGGCGAGCGTGTTGTGTGGAGAGCGTCCCGTTGGTGTGGTAGCGCAAATAACACAGTGTGCAGCTGTAGAAGTCTGGATTTAGGTTGCCTTAGAATAAATAAATGTTATGACTGTCGCGGGCCGGCGCCCTTTCCCATTTTAGAATGTACATTTGAAGTATGGAAGATGCTTGTGAGGTTTCCAGACCGACTAAAACACTATAATTTAATCTATGCAGAGGATCTATTTTGGTAGCCCCAACAGTGATCATTGCAGGGTGTCCCGAGGCGTCTACAGCCTGTGTCAGAGATGGATGATATGGCAGCTGTATATTATATACTATGTAATATATAGTTAGTTGCCTCCTTCTATCCTCCTTGAAGGGTAACTCATCATGAGGATTTCGGCTGTAACCTCTTATTGGGGACAGTAAATGAATCGCAATAGTGTCTTTCTAAATTCTGAGTGATCAACACAGAAAAAGAACTTGATACACTGCATAGAAATCACGTAAGGAGTTGCGTGGGTGGAGAGGAGTATTCCTGGATTGTCTTCAAGTCCCATTGGACAAATACATCACCATAACATCCCTTCAGCAGCTGACACTGTTCTATGATATGCTTGGACTATGGAACCTCGGTCAAGCCAGTAGAGGACAACTCGGAATGAATCTCCATCCCATGACTCCTTTTATAGACTTCAAACTTTTTTGTTTCTTTTTCTGCCTAAAGCCTTATCTTCCAGAATATAGGAAGACCTCATGGTGATCCTGTCACTGTCCTGGTGGTTTGTGGGCCTAAATCCTCATGACAGGTTCCCTTTAAGATACAATATCTAAAGCTGGCTCTATACATCAGATAGTGGGACAACAATAGGGGACTGAGGAAAAAACCTAAAAGTACTTGCTCTGCTCCGGCTTAGTGCATCAGAGGCGCATTGAGACACCTTTGTGATCACCTGAATACTGTGTAGTAGGTACATTTTTAACATTTTTTTTTTTTTTTTTATTTTGTTTTACCCCTTTCCCCTCAACAATGATTTAAACTGGAAAACACTCTTTAGTCTATGGTGTATGGAGACCTCTTGAATAGCGCCTTGGCAGATATGAGAGGGAATTGGAGGTTCAAATGGAGCCACCGAAGAGGAGTCTGGCAATGGTTTCCCAATTCCTCACGACCTGAGCATGCATGTGTATTAGGGGGTTAGAAGAGATCAGTGGAATATATGTCTGAAGTGTATGACCCTCCTAAAAGATGTGTAGTAAACCACTTGAGGTGCAGCATACTCGAAGGTGGCCAAACCTCTCCAGTAGCTTCAAGCCGAATGTTCTTTTGAGCCAAAATAAAATCTCTCCAACCCGTTGCGAAGGGACAAGGTGTGAGTCCCTTGCCATAAACTCCTGGAGCTGAACACACCTGAGAATAAACAAATTCATCATTTCTGGTCATCGTGTGGTGAGAGAAGTCGTTGGTCAAGATGGAATACAGATCTTGCCAAAATCTGTAGGTTTAACTGCTCATCTTCTATGTAGATGAGTTCTTAAGAGTTCTTAAAGAATTTGTACAAAGCTGCCAAATTTTGAGGTACGGGTAATGGATTTGAGTACTGAACGTATGGATGTAATGTTATGAGACCACTTTTGGTTGGATGTTTTCTTTGAATAGGAGTTAAAGTTTGACAGAACCAACATGTAAATCCCAAACTTTTCAGTTCAATAAGGCTTGGTAAGCACATTCCCTCATATGCAACTTTTTTTTTTTTTCTTCCTACCATTTCTTCTGTCCAAACACCTTGACATCCGTGGTATCCTACCAGAACGTGCTCTGCTGAAAGGTGCTTTTGTTCAGAGCGAGGCTCTGTTTTTATTTTGACAGGAATATGTTGTGCCAAGTTTTTCACGTTGGTAGGTTTGGCACATTGGTTTGTGTTCCACAAGACCTACCAGGTCGTCTGATCTAAATCCTCGTAGAGGTCTTGATGTTTGTTCAGCCTCCTGCCAAGCAAAAAACATTGAGTACACATTGGGAATTACTAAAATCTCACGCTCATTTTACTCAACTCATAGTTTTTAGGGAGCAAAACAAATTATATTAGATGAAATTCAAATACCAACTTGAAAAATCATATTTTTGGGCAAAGTTCTTTAAATCTATATTTAGGAAACTGCAGTAAAGTCAGTGGCTCTCCAGGTTGTAAAACTGGAATTTAAGAGTCCAATAATCACTAAGTGGTGCTTTCCCCCCCCCCCCCCCCCCCCCCCACATATAATCGGTGTAATTTAAAAAAAAATTAATTCTAACGCTCAGTTCTGATTTTTGCAATTAATTTTTTTTACCACCATGGAACACTTTTTTGTACTCTTTTACATTTAAAAACTACATACATATACATAGTTGTTTTTAACATTAAAGATCATGATCTTCAGTGGAAAATATGTCCACTATTTTTCAGCCACACTATTTTAATGCTTGTATTTAAAAAAAAAAACAAAAAAAAAAAAAAACATTTTATTATTTTTTTTTTGTAAAATGTTTTCTTTATTAAAAAAAAAATGAGACAACTCCTTGTTATAGGACATTCACATTATTCAGAAGACCAGCTGCTTATTTTTCCTTTTGCTACACGGAGATGAAAACTGAGGGGCGCTCAAAGCAACAGCACCCCTGCGATCTATTTTTGTATCTTTCTGGGCAACATTTTGAGCCCGATGTGTCAAAATTCACTTCGCATAATTTGGATCGTGTGTCAGTTCCAGAAAATACCATAATTTTGTGGTTTTTGTAGTTCGGTTTGGTAGCTACCTTTTAGATGGTGGTCAAGTTGTAAGGAGCACACGCGCCTGAGAGGACTCCTCACCACCCCTCTATCCACTAGACTAGCTCATGGTATATCCACCTGCTGTTGACAGTCTGGATGGAAGTCCACAATACATTTAGTGCAGGTGGGAGCTCTCGCTTTAATGCCACAGCCTTCATTAAGGGAGGTAAGATGGCCTCCCTCTCCTCCAGACGCTGACAGGTGGTGGCAGCAACCAGACCACCTCGGCAGCAGGTAGTGGGACAACTCTTCTCTTGAGTTTATGGCACGATCGGCAGCCATCTTGCCCCCATTAGTTAAGGGCACTTGACAGGAGAGTTGGGTGGCAGCAAAAACTTCTCAGGTGGGTGTCCTAGGTTAGCCAGACTCCCCTCCTTCCCGACCTTTATTTTGGCAGAGCAGAGGTCTGTTGACTTAGGGGTGGTCAAGTTGATTTTATACTTCTCAGATTTCTGAGGATTGCCAGGGTTCATGGGCTAATGCACTGTCCATTTGGAAAGACAATAATGGCACATAAGCATGAGCTGGAACTGTTGATTGTGGAGCTTGTGATGGACTATGAGTGGACATCCCATCCCACCACTTCAGCCTCTTACCATTAGAACATTGAGCTGCTTCCTGTTCATCTATAGTGAAGGCATTCTGTAGATGTTTGACGAGTTTATCCCACCGGAAAATCCTCCTTTTGATCTCCAGGGGAGGTTTATGAATCTGGAAAAAGACAAAGAGGGACAGGTATTTTCTCGTTCACTTTTGACGGAGCCTCAGGCCTTTTGTATCCCCAGATATTTTAATGCACCCTCTGTTTAAATAGTCCTTTTTCTCTTGTGAAGGCAAAAATGATTCATCAATTCAGCCTTATTTATTTGCATTAGGTAAGAGGCAATGCAGGTGTCATTACGTAAGGGGAGTCATCTCTCAGGTCACTGCTCTGCATCAACATTGTATTTTGAGACTATCTTTCTCGGCTTGTAAAAATAATTCTGACACGTTCACAAGCCTTCAGGCAACTTGTCAAAGTGAAAGAAGGATTGAAAGGAAGGGTATTAGCTCTTCAACATGGTATACCCTTCACAAGAGCAAGGAATGCAAAGATATCCTTATGCTTGTCTTGGTTATTTACAGTCAAAGGATAGTGTTGGATCATGGGAAGTGTAGTCTGTGGTTACAATTTATCATCTACGTTCATCTATTCGGAGCCTTTTGACTTGTGTATGAAAGGGCTTACCGGGACAATGAGCAAAAGTAGGACAAGGCTTCCTCGAACGTCCTACTATGGTCCACATTGGGTCATTCACTCAGAATGAATGAGTCTATAATCTACTACAAACACTCCAATGTAGTCCTCAAAATCTAGAACCAATAACCTCACTTTTTCAGTCATTTTTGAATGCTACCAGCCAATACCTTTAACTGGTGAACAAGTTTGTCCAACCTAATTGCTTGTGTGTAACCAACCTAATAATGCTATTACAATGGTAATGGCTCAACCTCTAGGAACATATCCAGGATCTACCCAAAATATAACCTAATTGGATGCAGAAAAAAATACCAGAACAAAAATCCTTAAAGGGGACCTGTCCCCTATTTTTATCCCACTAAACTAGCAGCTCCCTCAGGTTCAAGCCCATTTACTTTAAGTTAAAAAAATCTTCTCCCAGAGTCATGTGAAAATGAGCAGAAAACTACGAGGTGTGTGTCCAGTTCTGGGGAGGCTGGTGGGGAAGTGTTGCTTTAGATGCCTTTTTCAATATGTGACTACATAAGATACAGCCTGATGGCTTTTATGTATTGGAGAACACTTGGGGGTAACAAAGTGCATTAATTTGGGGTGGTTAAACTCCTAGTCTGCAGGCTCTTTAAGTAATTATTCATCAGAAATTCATGATTATTAGATGAGCATAAGAAAATAAAAATATGTAAAAATATCTCCAGGCGGATATGAAAATTTTATTCCGGAATGCTTTTTTTTTCCCCCATGGTTACTAGATTATTTATCTAAATTTTGTTGTCCCCTTTTTCACATGGACAGAAGACAAACTTCGACTGCACTTGTACAACCGGTCTTTGGTATATGGGTCAAATTTGCTCCGACTAACTTGTTCTGTGTTTTATGCTGGATTTACCAAACGTAGAGTTGACATGTTGAGTTCAGTTCAGACCAATAAATCCAGAAGAAACTTGGAATGAGCTTTTTGGACCAAACCCAGTCATGTAAAACCGGGAAGTATGCAAATACATTTTCCAAGGTGTTAAATGGAAAACAATGTACCCAACTCTTCCAATATGCATAGATGTGTCGTCCAGGGAGAAACTTCTACTCTTCAGAGCAATAGAAAGGATAGTTGTGATATCCAACGGCCTACTTTCCTCAACTCTCCTACTAGGAAGAGACTTCTCTATTAGCATTAAATGTTTCCACAGAAACCTCCGAAGATTACCCATCTTCTCCTACAGATAAGCATCCTCCAGACATATCGGGTGCCACTTATCATACAGTCTTGCGTCTCGTCCTAAAAAATGTGTCCAATTGGCCAATGATAAAGTTTGAGGAGATGGCTATCTACAAAATAATCCCAGTCCTCTCTTGACTATATGGACGTCTTTCAGTAGGAGCTTGCAAATGGAACGCTTTTGCCTAAACACACAAATCCTCTGCACTTTCCACTCTGGATGATAAATCTGCAACCCGGAGGTGAAGCTTCAATTTACCTCAGACAAAGGAAGGGAAAAAAAAAAAATCTAACGTGTCTACAGCTGTTCCACAGATTTCATATGTTCCCGGAGACAGGACGGATAATGCACACAGTCATCAGCTTTTGTTTTTCTTTTTGAAAGGAACGAAATTGCAACTGTTGTCCGCTCCGTCCTCATTTTTCAGCCGATGGTAACTTAGAAAGGCGAAAGATGGGAAAACTGTAAATGATCCCTCACTGCTTTGTTTGGAGAAGCTTAATGCTTGGGCAGCATGGCCATTAATCACCAACGTGACAGGAAAATGCAGGTGTTTTCTGTTTAACTAGGAGGGAGCCTGTCAATTTTAAGTGTACCCTATGCTCTGCCACAGGGGCATCAGCCCAAGTTTTCGTCTTAACTCTTTAATCGCCAGAGGGGCCTACCTAATGTTCTTTGTTCTTAAGCGCAACTTCATCATTTCCCCAGTTCAAAGTATCCCGTAACTGAGGATTAATTAAAGCATCCAAGGTAACGTGATAGCCTAGGTGGGGCGCTGCTTTAAAGCTTAGCCCTTTGTTATAAACGTTGCTGTGATCTCTACTGAATGATGATGATTTAGACTCCGCTCGATTGATGTTATTTGGGTCCCAAAACACACATAAACAGCTTGTTGTGAAGCGCAGGGTGGAAGCGCCGGTGTAGGATGCGTTCCGCAACGTCTTTTCGTGAGAAGGTTCTTTTGAAGTTCATAAGCAATGCTGATGAATCTGCTGGTAACTGGTCTTTCATACAAAATTGGCATCTCCATAATAAAGCGACTCTCCCTATTTTTATTATTATTATTTTTTTTTTTTTAATTTTTGTCAAGTTTTGAAAACTTATTTTTTTCAGAAACATGACTAATTCTGAGTCGATGGAGAATAGTCTTGCTTCAGTAGAACATCTCTTGATATAGAGGTCACAACATGTCCACTAGTTGTATGCACTTCCTGTATATATTTAAAACCCTCCCTAAATCCACCACTGATAAGAACAGAGCATCCATTTTTATCCAGATTGTGACAGATTTCAGACTTTCGATATACTGTGTGTATTGGCTATCTTCTTTGAGTGGACCTCCACCCTAGAACAGTATTTTTGGGTTGTTGCATCAAAGTTGCTCCACTGTACCATGTAACCAGATTAACTCTACCGTTTACTGATCCCTTTGACTTTTAAAAGGTCACGCAAGTTGTAAGGTGATCATGAGGTACAACAGTTTGTTGGATTTGGAGAGCCTGGTGTCTACTTTTGCAGGAGTTGTTATCTCCCAACTTTTTTGTGGGACTTCAGCTCTTTGTATGCTGAGATTAGAACATTGTTAGAGCCCTAAGTTGGAGACCACAACTCTAAATAATATAATGCAGAAGACTTGGAGTAGTCCCATCTTGAAAATTTATGAAGCATCCAAAAGTTGTGATTGATATCCATCTTCTCAAGAACAATGGTTCACCTTCTCATGATGGCTAAATATGCTATATGCAATTGTGAAGCCTCTTTTCTTCTATGATGGGAAGTGTAATGATGGCCATGTTTGTAGAGGTGACTAGTCCTGATTAGATGCTGCTCGTGGGTGTGAAATCTCTAATTCAAGGTTTTAATCCTGCTGTGCGTGGTGACCAAGAACATTCAGTAAAGTAGAGAACCGTATAGTGCGAGTGGTGACATGCAATAACATGCAATCCTTGGACTGTGCGGTTACCTCTTCTCTAAATCAACTTTATCTAATAAGTCATGTGAGCATCTTGTGGTTGATACTCTACTAGACCTTACATGATAGATACCTACAATGAAGAGTCTCTAGTAAGTGATTGAAAGGTTTAAAACAAATGTTGATAGTTTTTGTTACCGGTGTGCTTTTACCATATTTACAGCTCTCTAGACTGGAATGCACCGCCTGTCAATGGATGGTTTGGGGGGAGGGAGACGATGCATTAAAATATATATGTCATGCAAGTCTTAAAGGAATTTTCCCATTAATAAGGCTTATCCCTTGTCCACAACTTCAGCAGATAATTGTCTAACTACTGGATGATGACAACTGGGACACTCGGTTATTACAAGAATGGAGCACTACCAAGCACAGTGTTGTATCAGACAGCCCAGATCCATGACTATCCCTAAAATGAGTGTCCTTCTCTCCCCTGCATGAATAGACTAGCAATGCACATGCATCGCCACCACTTGATTCACTTTTATGAGCCTGATGGAGCAACAGATCATAAGTTAATAAAGCGGTAATTATGTATGGACACTACCACTCCAATTACCCCATTCTCATGATTACTGGGGTCCCAGACCACCAAGTGAGTTCACTAACCCATTAAACTATGGATAAATGTTGAAAACGATACCTTTAATACCAATCTTGCTGTGTAGTGTAGTTCCCCATTATCTGCCATGTTGGACCATTTCGGGCCGTGCATAAATGATTGTTGTAACACCAACACTTTTACGACCATGATTGTAAAACTCTACGATTGCTCTATGACCGCCGGTAACCTGTGTCTCACCATGACCTTTGTGACGTGCTTTTAGTGCCCAGTAAGATGAGATGTATGGGTGCGTTTGCAAGGTGTGTACAATGGATAATTGATTAAAGCTATGATGAGGGTCATAAATCCAATGTTGGGTTGCTACTGTATGCAGTAACTTAAGTGTTGGGGGACACGGCAATGGAACAGGCGCTCTATGGAGTCTGGATGATACCGGTAACTCTTCTACATCATTAGATTGACTTGTGGAAGATCCTTGTCTTCTCTTGTGGATTGGAGCAGTCCATACACTCGGGTGAATTATAAATATAATGGCGTGCCAGGTGTAGCCTTGAGTTTGCCAACGCTCAGTATAGATTTCATGTCTTTTCTGTAAACTCTCACTGAACGCTTTGATTAACTCAACGTCCTCTCTTGTAGCCGGCTAGACGCGAATCACATTGTCAGCGTGCCGGATGACAGCTTCGAGGGTCTTGTGCAGCTGCGGCACCTGTGGCTGGACGACAACAGCTTAACAGAGGTCCCGATCCGTCCGCTAGGCAACCTCCCATCACTGCAGGCCTTGACGCTGGCCCTGAACAAAATCACTTACATACCGGATTATGCCTTCTCCAATCTCTCCAGTCTGGTGGTTCTGTAAGTAACGCAGCATATAACATGTGGATTATAGATAACGTAGATGTATATTGATCATACGTGTCTTGATATGCAGTTTTATGGAGTCTGTGTTCTGCCTGTAGAGAAGGTTGAATGGGTTTTTGGTGGAACCTTGGATATATGAAAACTCTTTGATATATGAGCGATTTTGTATTATGAGCACAAATTCTTCTCGCAATCCAAGGTTCCGTCGTATCTATATTATTATTTATTTATAAGAATTCTGTACAAAATTTTATTCAAGGGAAGTGATTCTTGCACAATTATCTTTACAACATATCTTAGTGTATGTTATATAACCCAGTATATAACATTTGATTAGAGAAAACCAAATAAACCCACATCATTGGGGGAATTTATCAAGAGCCGGAGCATTTCTTGATGTGGGCTAGCACCCCACTTCTCTCTATCCGCCATGTAAGGGCTACTGACTGGCCGTAGCCCAGGCGAGCACACATCGGCGCTCTGGAGAGGAGGAGGGATGAGTCCTGCGGCAGGGTATACGTCCCCACACTGCCGATGTGAATAGGGCTAAACTCTTTCCATATCTAGAGAATATCTCCCTTGATTCAGCTCTGTCCAGGAATGGTCTGTAAGGAGTTAAGTCATTAGGAACTCATCTTATCGGTTGTCTGTGTGAGTACAGAAGAGTGCTGAATGTCCTGGTTTTTTTTTCTTCCTTTCTTTCTGCTAATAAATAATAGTAAATTTTGTAATATACTGTATACTATATTTATACTATAATTTGGCTTAAAAGTTTATTTAAGCGTAAAGGAAATTTACCATCCAAATCAAGCATGATAAACCAGGGACACTTACTCATTCAGGGACAATGACTGTGGTAATCTTCTATTTGTTATCTATGGCCTCCTCCCTTCTAAAATCAACTTTTAAAATTTATACTAATAAGCCAGAAGGGTATTACCTAATACTGTCACATCCCCCCCCCCCCCCTCCTCCCACTTTAAGGGGCAAGTGCTCCTGCACAGTGTAATAGCTATGAAGACCGAGCACAGAGGGGCTCTGGTAACACACCCAGAGCTATTATTTCTTCTAAAATCGGCTTTTAAAATGATGCTAATGATCCAGGAGGGCATGGATAACAAATATAAGATTACCACAATCTCGGTGCCTGATTAATCATGATGAATTTGGATGGCAGATTTCCTTTTAATCCTCCCTCTTATACATACATACATGCATGCATGATCTTCTAAATCATCTTCATTTTTCTCATGTTTTCTTGCACTCGGTCTTCTGTTCTATATTATATTCTTCTTACAGCAATAGGTTTTTAGGATCTTTATTCATCCATATGTTTTATTCTCCCTTCCAGACACCTTCACAACAACAAAATCAAGACCCTGGCCCCTCACTGCTTTGACGGCCTGGACAGTCTGGAGGCGCTGTAAGTAGACGCACCGCGTAAGCTTCCCCTCTGCAATGTTTATCCGCCTCAGTCTTTTCCTGGGATTATGGGAAGTGATGGCATGACGGGGGCAGGGCTGCATATTGTCAGGGCATACTTCTTTCATTATAGATCTGTAACTTCAGGGTATGGGACTCCAGGGACAAGTTTCACCATCAATGCCTTTTATTTTAGAATTCTCTTTAAAGTGGTGGTGAGGGGGGGGGAGTTGTTGACTTCCTCGAAGACATTTTTTAGAAAACCATCGCCTCAGTTAGTGAGGCATAAGATTTGCTCTTATATAATGGGATTTGGGTCAAGTGTCACAATTCAGTATTAGGGAAATACTGTAACAGATATTTTTTTTCCCCACAAATTTTATGGAAGCATTTTGCAAAGGGTCAGTTTAATACCATTTACGTGTATCTAAAATTTCCTATTTTACGCATTATCTCGCAGTTTACCTAATAAATATCACTTCTGCTACTTTGTATATGAGTCTTATTTTCCTGAGATGAGTCAATTACAGAGGCTACAGGAGGAGTCTCACTTCAGACCCCCCTATCTTCACTTCTACAGAACCCAGAAATGGGCATTTTGGTGACACATTAAAGAGAAGTATCTCATTTTCTGTGATTTACATACAGAGATCCGGCCAGTTAAAGGGGTTTCCAGTGACAACAAGTTGTCCCTTTTCCACAGGATATGGGCAAACTTGCTGATTGGTGGGTGTCTCAGTAATTGTGGAGGGGGGAACAAATCACGTGAATGTTGCTCCATTGTACCCCCTTTGCTGGTTGCGCAGGTCAGCTTCCATTACATTACATTCAACGTTTTTGGAACTGACAGAGATAGCCAAGCGCGTGGGTACAATGGAGCAACATTCATGTGATCTATGGGGGTCCCATCTCTGAGACCCCTTCCGATCAGTTACCCCTATGCTGTGTCCAAGGGATAACTACTTTTAAGTGAGCAACCCTTTTAAATAAATACTATTTCTGAATCTGTGGTTATGTAGATCACAGAACAACATGTCTGTTACGATCTGAAAGATGAGATTCTTATCTTATAAAAAAAAACTTCAGCAGTGTGTTTCTAAGTGCTATAGAACTGAAGACAGGGGCAACTAAAGACCTTCCCCCTGCAGACTCCTAGACTGGACTCGCACTAGGCAAAATATGACTCTTCTCAGATCACTTGCATTTGGCTTTGTGGAGAAGTTTTTGTGTTTTGTTTGTATTTTATATGCGTAGGTAGACCGGTTAGAGGTCGCAAAAGTGAGAATACTGGAAAGAACATGTCCTTTAAAAATCTGGACGGTGTCCCTTTTTAATGCAAAAAAAAAATAAAATACCATGTGAAAAAAAAAAAAAGTTTAAAAAGAACACAAGTATGACAAAGTGTAACCGGAATAAAATGTGACCTGGGCCACAGTGCAATACATCCATGAGCATGAGTCGCCGTGTAGTCTCTGCTACCTTGCCCCGTCCACATGTCTGCTTCCCAGAGCTGTAGTTCCGGCTCCATCTGATGTTACAAGTCAAGCTGAAACACATTTGTTCCTCTTGACTTGTTAAACATAACCATATCTATATTTGTTTCCTTTCCCCTTATCCTGTGCCGCTTCCATTACTGTGATCCCCTCACACGGAAGGGGCTTGGCTTGTGTGTAAGAATACAGAACATTTATAGTATCCCAAAAAAAAAACACACAAAAAACCTTCCCTTTATTGTCAGTCCATGTAAACGCTGCCTCTAACTCAACACAGACAAAGGAGGAAGGTACAAGGGAGACGATTAAGAATACACCGATCCCCCAGATAAGATCAGTAAGCGGCTCGCTGCCAGTCACAGATCACATTGCATATGGCGTCACCCGGCTCGGGAATTGTCTGCGCTGCGTTTACATCGCAGCTGATTTCACAATGTCCTGTCAATAAGGACGGGGAATGTTGTATGATGAGACGATATGAACTGGGATATATGTAAAATACTGTATGCATTTTGTTTTAGAGCAGGGAGAGGCGAGCAGATTGTATATAGTGTCCTACTGTATCTGCAGGCAGCATGTTATAGAGCAAGGCGAGCTCAGAAGAATGCCTGCTGATATGGCACCGCATACAGTGCGTTTATAGCGCAGGGTCAGCTGAGCAGAATATATGTGGTGGCCTGTATGTAGCATGTTGTAGAGCAGAAGGAGCTGAGCAGATGGCACCCTGTACAATCTGCTCTCCTCCTCCTGCTCTATAACGTGCAGGCTGCATGTTATAGAGCAGAAGGAGCGAAGCAGATTGTACATGGTTTTCTTTCTGTAGGCAGCATGTTATAGAGCAGGAGGAGCTGAGCAGATTGTACATGGTTGCCTATATGCAGGCAGCATGTTATAGAGCAGGTGATTCTTATTTGAACATCAATACAATGTGGAAATGTGAATGATTGTTTTCACTGTGAACAGAATATCCACCTTGTCGGTGGGCCGAGGATGCTGGTCTTCTGCATTACCCTTGCATTGTACTTGTTTATATTGCAGCGAGCCAGATTACTGGAAGCCCCACTGATAGCTGGAGCGGAAGTTAAGTGTCCCATTATTTGTGTGTAGCCGTGGATTTACATGCTGGGACTGCTAAGGAAAGGGAGATTCTAGTGCTCGTCTGTCAGCGATAGAAATAGTATATAATAAACGGATCTGCAGCGTTCAGGTCAGTTCTTGGTCCAGTACCAATAAGTTACCTGTTTTTGGGTTTGAGTTGGACGACCCCTTTGCAAACCAGAACATGCATCTGAATGGGCTCGGATTTGAAGACTGTAGAAAATCGGACCACGTACATGGACTTGTGTATGCAACTATATAATGGCTCTGTGAAAAATAAGTGGATAATGTGAACATGTCCAAAGACTATAGTGAAGGTGTGTGCGGTCCGTCTCGTGCGGTCCGTTCTAGTCGCAGGCAGAGAACAAGGTCGTTCTAAATAGTCACTGGATCAGAACGGGATAAGATATATTATATGACACTTTTTGTAATGACAAACTCTGCTCTGCTACATCTGTATGGAAATTTAGAAGCTGTAAGAGCATTGCTTGGCTAAATCCTCCAGCGCAGAGGCGTTGCGTTGCCTGTCCTCGCCATAGAGCGCACATGACGCTGCTGAACTGGCCTGACCCCGGGGCCATTGTGTTCCTGGATCAGATATAGGCCGCACTCTGAAGGAAGTCATTAAAGATGGAAAGACAAATACTGTGGTGAAACCAAGGGGGGGGATTTAAGGATACCACTGATTTTATTTACACGCCTGCCGTTCTGCTGGCTTACAGGCGGATGTGTCTCTAGATATAATGTGCCTTTTGTTTCTCCAGTCCGTCACCATATACAACATGTAGGCACTTATGTCATATATATATATATATATATATATATAATCTATCTGAGACCCAGGCTGATCAACCGAAAACATGGAAAAATAAACCCACACTTTCCTTAATCTTCTCCCTTCCCATGGTCCTATAATTGTCTCGGATATTATAGGGCTATGTCCCAAACTTGGCGGCCGCTTTGTAGGCCTCCTGGTCCCTGTGCTGTTTATATGCTGTTACCAATAAACCTTTATTGAACCAGAATTGTCTTGGATTACAGCTAAAAACTAAAAAAACACTAAATAAACTCCTTTCGGCATCTAAAAGTGCTTGAAGGGACACAGTTGTCAGCTTCTAGGCCACCAAACTACCCGTCCCCTCCGGTAGGGTATGAAATGTCCTTTCTGGAGTTGCCTCTTTTATGCTATATATTCACCAATAACCTATAACATTTTTTGTTTTTGTTTTTTTTAAATCTCCCCAAAGTCGTATGCTAATGAATTGAATAGTCGTTAGTCACATGTGTTTTTAAAACTCAGAACGGCTGAGAATCAGGAGAATATCCTGATTGCGTTGCTGTTAACATTGGGTTTACAAAAGGAATGGATTTGTTAACACTGTTAATGCGTGTGTTAATAGTTATGTAATCAGGCAAATCTCCTCTTCTCAGTTCCGACTGAAATTAGAACCCAAGTTCTCGTATCAAATAAAAGATCCGCATATCTTTTGTCTTTCAAATAGCATCAGGCTTGTGGTTGTATGCGCTAAAGAAGCAATGTTACCTAGGGAGAGATTTATCAGAAATGTCTGAGGTTAAACTGTTCTAGTTGCCCCTGGAAACCAATTAGAACTTGGCTTTCATTTTATAAACTGTTGTCGGAAAATGAAAGCTGAGCTCTGATTGGTTGCTATGGGAAACTAAAACCGCTCTGCTCTGACACTTCTGATAAATCTCCCCTATAGTTATCTGCAGCTCCCATTTCCAACGATGCCGTTAGTTGACCTTATCTCCTGTTCTGTATCTCAAAAAATCACAATCCTGATGCAGTTTGTAAGTCTAGACTCGCCTTTACAGGACATTTAGCGCCAGGATGAGGGATTGTAGACCAAGCGCGCTTTCATGCAGGTGTTTGTCCCCTCCGGCAGGATCCGCTCTTTTAGCTTCTTATGAACTTGTTTTACAAAAGGCTTTAAAAGTTATGGAAATGAGCTTGAGAGGCTCCGGGCTTCATAGATGTTAATTGAGCCCAGAGCCCCCCAGGCTCATTTTCGGTCTTTAAAGCCTTTTTTTTGAGGGGGGGGGGGCGAGGGAATAAAAAGCTAATAAAAGTACGGATCTTACAGGAGGGGACATTGTAAGTGAGCTCGTCTAACAGTCCTTCATCCTGGTTGGTAGATTTATTTTCATATGATACCAAGACATGGATTTAGGTGCTATAGCCCCCATGTTAGGGACTTCTCAAACTGACTCTTCACTTGTCATTTTGTACATAACTTTAAAAAGGGAGAAACCCCACTTCTCTAAAGGGTTATTCCCACAGTGACCAGATTCTTAAAAGTACTCAGTATAACAGAATAACACATTCTCTAATTCACTGTTAACAAAAAAAAACAGCATTTCGGAGATATATAATTCCCACCTGTCTTATATCACTTGGTGTACACAACTTCGGTTGTCCCTGGATCCAACCGTGGATCTCCTGACTTTAGGGTCGGGGAGACCTATTGCTCTCCTGTCTGACGCTGCACTGCGCTACTCTCTGCCTCTAGCTCCCACTCTAGCATTCCAGGAAGAGCTCACACACTCGGAGACTTCCTGCTGCACAGGCACATAAGATCTTTATCCAGGGGAGGGAGGCATATAGCAGAGCTGATAGTATGTTATGGCTGTGATGGCAGAGCGGAGAATATTATGTGTAGTATATATCTAGTAGATCTCATCTCTTTGTGTCAGATACTAGTACAATGTTGAGAAGCTAAATGAAAGTGTATATAAACCCTGTACTCTGACAATCTAAGCACATTGTCTGCACAGAGCATCTCGTAGAACAGAGGGAACATGAAAGTCTCCACCCACACTCTGGAATCTTACATTGACATCAGTAAAATTGGAGCTAAAAAAATCGATTTCATATAATTGTTGTGTAAACATCACTAGGGGGTTGAAATTTGAGAATTGTCTTTCATGGGGAAAACCCCTTTTTAATGTATGCTGTGATTGCAAATGAGAATACAACCCTATAAGGCGTTATTGTATTAGTATGTGATCTAGTCTTTGCTGTGTAGGTAGGTGGCCATGGATTTTCCTGCAAACCTATTATGATTCCACAGAAAAATGTATATGAGAACAATACATTGCAGAACAGACATTGAAAAATGCCTCATTTCTGCTCATAAGTAACATAGGAAATAATCTGTTCATAAAGGTGTATTGATTCCCATTTGTTATATCTTCATGGATCTCTGCTTCTTTTATAGGGACCTCAATTATAATAACCTGGTGGAGTTCCCTGATGTCATCAAGTCCCTCAGTAATTTGAAAGAGCTGTAAGTATTTTCTATAGGAATAGAATCAAGTCTGTTTCGTTTTCCTATGTATTCCCTTTCCTTGGTGTGTATTATATTATGTGAGCTAATCCCAGGCGTGTTTTCTGTCTGTAGAGGCTTCCATAGCAATTCCATTACTACTATTCCGGATGGAGCATTTGAGAAAAACCCTTTACTAAAGAGCATGTAAGTAGCCGCAGCACAACCTACCTCTCGTTCACCTTACATTCTGGTAAATAATTCATAAAGCAGGCGAGCCTCTGCTTTGTCAGGCGGGTAGTTATGTAAGATCTTCTGACTGTGGTTACAAAGTTTCTGTAAACTTTAGCGATTGGATACATCACAAAGATTATTTAGGTTTATCTTGGTCCAGATATTCTACGTCTGTGCTGAGTGTCCTATCTGCAAGCAGCATGTTATAGAGCAGGAGGAGCTGAGCAGATTGTACATAGTGTCCTATCTGCAAGCAGCATGTTATAGAGCAGGAGGAGCTGAGCAGATTGTACATAGTGTCCTATCTGCAAGCAGCATGTTATAGAGCAGGAGGAGCTGAGCAGATTGTACATAGTGTCCTATCTGCAAGCAGCATGTTATAGAGCAGGAGGAGCTGAGCAGATTGTACATAGTGTCCTATCTGCAAGCAGCATGTTATAGAGCAGGAGGAGCTGAGCAGATTGTACATAGTGTCCTATCTGCAGGCAGCATGTTATAGAGCAGGAGGTGCTGAGCAGATTGTACATAGTGTCCTATCTGCAGGCAGCATGTTATAGAGCAGGAGGTGCTGAACAAATTGTACATGGTGTCCTAACTTCATGTAGAACATTATAAAGCAAGATGAGCAGAATTGATGAACACTCAATTCTGTGAGTAAAGTTTTAGTATAGCTTACAATATGCCAAATCCCTGTTCATTTTGGTTTGTAAAAACCATTTGCTGGCATTGGTAGCTGTTATACAGAGAAAGTTGTGAATCGCTAAGGACCGCCCACTGGACTCCTAAGACCGTAGACGTTAATGAACATTTATAGATCTCCACCTGCGCTGCTACTTTTACTCAAATGCTTATAAACACGTTTCGGACCCAGACCTGTTTCTTGTCAACATTTCAGCTAAGTCTTTATTTATTTTTTCCCAGACAACTTTATGACAATCCTTTGTCTTTCGTTGGGAATTCGGCTTTCCAGAACTTATCAGACCTCCGCTTCTTGTGAGTACTTGTCTAACCTTTACTAGGACATGCGGAGTGAGATACTTGACACAGCGCAAGTGGCCCTGGTCCTTCTGCTACTGTTTGACTATGCTGTGATCCCATGACCTCTAATAGAGGCTCTGTTAAAGGGATTTTCACCTAGACACATGAGATCATTGTTGGCCCTCTGTTTTTGAGCTAGAGTGTTTTATCTTCGTAGATATGTATATAAGTGTGTGTGTGTGTGTGTGTGTGTGTGTGTGTGTGTGTGTGTGTGTGTGTGTGTGTGTGTGTGCGTGTGTGCGTATATAATTATACCTACTACTCCACTTTTCCTTGTTTCTCAATCTCATATGATTGTGTAATACTAACGGTGAAGCTAATACTGATATGCGTCTTTCTCCCACCAGGGTAATTCGAGGGGCATCTGATATTCAGTGGTTTCCAAATCTGACCGGAACCATGAATCTTGAAAGCCTGTAAGTATTTTTTTTTTTTAATTATTTTTTGTTTAATTTGTCTCATTTTTTCCCATTTGTTTCCCAACTTAGTATAACTTCTATTTTAGTTACATCCAAAGCTGCATTAAAACTGTGCAGATTGTGACTGTTCCTAGAACTTGTCCCCAATTTTTAATTTCTAGAAATGTAACTTTTATGAGCCCTTCTGTTCTTTTAGCTACCTGTAGCCATTACATTTGTCAGCTCCCTCTTCCCTGTGCAGCTCCCTCTCCCTCCTTCTCCATGCTTCCTACAACATCGATGTGTTCTGAATTGTTGCTCCTAGAAACACTTTTCTGCTGTCATTTTAAAAAGGAGAATCTCTCCTTTAATACCTGCTTGTATTTCAGGGTGCCACAGAATAGGAGATATACACTGTTAAAGTTAGTATTTTTATTGCCGTATACAACTCGCATTCCTGATTCTAACTTTGACTGTAGATATCTCTGGTTATTAATATGATAAATGTGATATTAAAGGGAGGACTATACTCTTTAAAATGACACCAGAACTGTAACTCTAGGTGAGCCCTGAAGATATAGCAGTTTGTAACTAGGGCTTATTTTCCAGGTGGGTCTTCTATTTCAGCCCCACTCTGAAAATGCTGAGAAATCAAGTTGGGGCTTATTTTCAAAGAAACACGCTATCCCATAGTGCATAGTACATAGACATCTGATTGCTTTGTTTTTATTTAACATACAAGAAATAAGGTAATTTGGTTAAATTATGATCGGAGCCGGTCAACCAGCTTGGTTTTATGTGGCCTCAGTTCTCGTCTGGGAGTATTGGCCATAATAAATCTCATCATGCTTAATCCTTTTGTTCAAGTGCAAAGCTTACTCTCCGGTTGTGTGTATGGGGGAATCCTGATGTAGGGTCTCTCCAATGAGAACCAGTAATTTGCTCCATCAGTGAGCCAAATTTTACTTCTGCAAACCAGAATCCTTTTTTTCCCGTTGCAGCTTTAGATGTGACTTGTGAAGAGTTAAAAAGTTTTGGTGCAGTTTTTGGCATCATTTCCCTCTTCATTTCAGCATCTGCCATGACATCTATGTTTTCTCCTCCCTTATCTTATCTCTCATTGACATTTCCATCCACTTCTCTTGCATGTTGTGCAGGACCTTGACAGGCACCAAGATAAGAAGCATCCCCCTGAACCTGTGCCAGGAGCAGAAGACGCTACGATCTCTGTGAGTCGGGATCGCTCATTCCTCGCACTAAACTCCATCTTTGTGCGTTTTGACCTTGATGTAAGATGCATTATATTTCTTTTTCCAGGGATCTCTCCTACAATGAGATAACATCGTTGTCTGGGCTGAAGGGCTGCGGCTCGCTGGAAGAAGTGTGAGTGGCCATGGCGGACCCGTTTCTGTTATTTTACTTTTTAGTGTGGGGTTTAGTCTGGGGGGGAAACGGATCATACGTCGGCCATTTTTCCTTTGACACTTTGTCACTTACATTTCTATATTCACTGCCTCCCCTAGTGCCCCTTACTGTAATTATTATCCATATAAGGCACTAGTCCCATAGGGTGAGATGCTTTACTACAATGCTGTAAAGACTGCTCCCTAGACATAAAATATGGCTGACATACAACCTAGTCTTACACTCGTAGAAGCAGACAGACCTATACTGTCTAATATGAGAAATCGCTGTAAGGGCCAATAAACCAGCATTGTTTGCATAGGTTATAATTATCTTTTAATATTCACTTTTGTTTCTTTTTTACTTTTATAGTTCCCTGCAGCACAACCAGATCACAGAGGTTCAGAACGAGTCTTTGCAAGGCCTGGGCTCCCTCCGCATGCTGTAAGTACTTGAGATGGGACTATTTGTTCCCTTAAAGGAACACTGTACCTAATGACTGAGTACATGGCTTGTATCCAGTCTGGAGAACCTTCAGGCCTTGTTTAGGGGTGGTGGGTGTGTTGCACTTTTTTTTTTTTTTCCTTGCAGGTTTTTTTTAAATAGAAAATCCAAAACAAGGTTCAGTTGTTATATGTGGGTTTCATGATCGCTCTATGCAAGTAGAGTTCTCTGTCCGGGGGTTTGATAGCCCACTGCTGATTCTTAAAGGGCTTTTACCAGTTATTATCGGTATCCCCTATTCACAGGTTTATTGGTGGGGGTCCAACTGCTGGGAACCCCCCTTGATGAGGAGAATGGTGGGTCCCGTTCTCACTAATTGTAGCGTCAGGTTGAGTATTCGGTATTCGCTCCATTCAACGCTTTTGGAGCATTGGAAATGACAGACACTTGGCTATCTCCGGCGCTCTCGTAGACAGTGCTTGGCAATTTCTTGACGCTTCCATAGGATAGAATGAATGCTTGGTCAAACTTTATCCGTCCAATTAGCGTAGATGAGGGTCCCATCAGTTGGATTCCCACGAAACAGCAAGTTTCCCTATTACTTTCTTAAACTTTAGTGTTGGCCATACATATTTCTCTTGCTAATTAGTTTGACTTGCGTCTTTACAGTCCCTGTCATGCACATGCATACTGTAGTCTAGCGAGTGTATTTGTGTGCTCACGAGTATGCACATCTAGTGGTGTCTTATCTTGTCTGTTGAATACCATAAACCTGATTCTTTTCTCTACAATCTAAATATCTACTACAGGGGGGAGAATTAGAAACCCACCACACTTGCACTCACTCACACTTTTTCTATATACACACACGTTTAGGGTCACCACCTTTGCAACTCAAGGGTAAGCATAGATGAACCCTTTGATTCGGTAGTTGTTCACAAATATCAACCTTTTGGGGTTGGTATTCCAAAAAAATAATGGACGAACGGTAAAAATATCCACAACCCAACGTGTCTGTTCGCTGAGTGGAGATCACTGGCAGAGGACTCGGCGCAGACCCATACTAAAGCGTTAGGGTTATTCATCAGTGCACATAGACATGAGGGTCACATTGGTCCAAAGTAATGAGTAGGAATCCATCTGATACCAAAAATATGCTAAAGCTGCATTTTCTAGAAATTCAGCTCTGTAATATATATTTATATATATTTATATATATATTATAATTTTTTTTTTTTTTTTTTTTTTTTTTTGCAGGGACCTGAGCCGAAACTCAATCAGCAGGATCCACAAAGATGCTTTCAGCACTCTGACCTCCATATCCAAGCTGTAAGTGTCTCCCATCGTCCCGCAGCCCGGACATCTCGCCTTCCCCTCCCATTATTACCATATCCAGTAATCTTTGTAAACCACCGGTGCCCAGCATGTTTAATGCTTTTTATTGTACTTTATCTCCTCCTGATCATGTTGCCCACTGATACTTTCAGGGACCTGAGCTTTAACCAGCTGTCATCGTTTCCAACCGGAGGACTTCATGGTTTAACTCAACTGAAACTCACGGGAAACCCTACGTTCAGAGATTCACTGTCCGCTAAGGACTTTCTCAAGCTGCAGTAAGTAATCTTCAGGGTTAACATGCAGATCATGCAAGACCATATTATTTGAATCTATGGTTAAGATATCTATGTAAGATTGATGGGGGTTCTGATCCCTGGAACTGTGGCCCCTTATTGTCAAATGGTTTTGCCAAGAATTCTGGAGACCACCTGGGGTCTGGGGCAGGGGTGGCGGAGAAAGTGAACTTTAACCCTAACCCCAACCCATGTAATTTGTCATTTCCTGCAGCCCTGATCTAAAATGCTCCCGTTACTGTAGCCCCTTTATAGATGCCCTGAGTATAAGCCGAGGCACCTAATTTTACCACAAATAACTAGGAAACTTATTGACTTGAGTATAAGTTTAGTGTGGGAAATGCAGCTGTTCCTCATTTAATAAAATGTTTAAAGCAGAGCCCCCTAAAAAAAAAGCAATGCCCCCGTTGAGATGCCTTTTTAAAAATAAACTCTGTACTCTCCTCTGACGCTCCTCTTATCCTCGCGGCTCCAGGTTCTTCTGGAGCAGGAGGAGACGGCAAGTATAGAGTTTCATTTCAAGGTCTTTTGGCCCAGGATCGGGTGTTCCATGGCCTGGGCTTGTTCCACGGCCCGGTGGTTCAGGAGCTCTGATCTACGCCTGGTGTCAGAGGTTTAGCATCTACTTTGGCCAAGCCATGGCCTCCTCAGACCACAGGACTTCCGTGTCCCGTGGATAACCTGGAAAGGCCAAGATAGGTCCATTGTGCCAATGGCATTTTTGATAAAGTACTGGTGTTGAAGACCAGATGTACCAGTGTGACATGGAAACTGGAATCCCCAGGTGGTTTCCATAATTCCTGTAAACCCTATTTAGTCTTGAGCAACCTTCTTAGAAGTGTACTGCAATTCGCCCTATAAAACTAGCCTTTGCTACAGTGGCAGACACAGCAGCGCTTATTCATCACTTTTTTCACATAGGCACTTGATGTGCTCCTTGGTCTAGTCTTTCATGGATGATAAAGAGAAGATGTTGTTGTCCTGAAGTAATTCCATCTTTCTCCTTGGATTTAGGTCTGTGTCTGTACCCTACGCTTATCAGTGCTGTGCTTTTTCTGCGTGTGATTCCTACATGACCTCCACTGTGGAAGACGATGGCTCGAAGTACCAGAAGCTTCTTCTGGATCATGAGAAAGGTGAGTAACTAACTTGCCACAGTGTAAATGTTACCTAAAGTACCATTAAATCCATAGATAACTTGGATACAATCAATATATCCTGTTGCATAGGTGCCATCGAAGATTACATGATATCCGAGGAAGTGAAAGACCATGTGCAAACTGTTGTTCACTGCAATCCATCAACAGGTGAGTGTCACCTTGAGTTCTTCCTAGTAGATTGCGAGTGTTTTGGGGTATTTCGGGGCCGTTGAACATGGGTTCTTTTGGTCCTACCAAATTTGTCAGTTATGTTGAACTAAGCGACAGTGTACAAGTTTAGGGCTGTATATGTGGCCAAGACCTTTACCTAGTATGTACATTAGTTATCTGATTAGATTATAGACTGAAACTAGGTTTGGTTACTTTGTAGACTGTGTTCTTGGGGTTCATTAACTTTGAGTAAATGATGAGAATGCATATTATGTCCTTTATAAGGTTGCTATAGTTGAATAGTTGCAGAACTTTTCCACTAAGTGGCCATATACGCTAGATGAATAATGGCCAACCGCAAAGATTTGGAGGTCTTGTGCGCATCAGGGACTGTCTAAATAGATGAACATTAAATGTCAGAGCTGAGTGTTCGGTAATTTCCTATCCCTTCCATATACAAAGAGATATTGGTTAGTTGATAATGTATGTCTATAATATTTAGATGCTGCTTGACCAACTAATTAAACCCCAAATCCCTCCTTTTTTTTCAGGTGCTTTCAAACCCTGTGAATTCCTCCTTGGCAGCTGGATGATTCGGCTCACAGTATGGTTCATCTTTCTGCTAGCCGTCATCTTCAACGTCCTGGTCATCATGACCATGTTTGCTTCCTGTTCCACAATGTCTTCATCCAAGCTCTTCATAGGTCTGATTGCTGTCTCCAATCTCTTCATGGGTATCTATACCGGAATTTTGACTGTGTTGGACACGGCCTCTTGGGGACAGTTTGCAGAGTTTGGCATCTGGTGGGAGACTGGCAGTGGATGTAAAGTGGCTGGGTTCCTTGCAATTTTCTCTTCAGAGAGTGCCATATTCTTCTTGACCTTGGCAGCCATTGAACGGAGCTTGTCGGCAAAGGATATAATTAAGAAGGAAAAAAGCCAGCATTTAAAGAAATTTCAGATTGCTTCAGTCGTCGCTCTGTTCCTTGCAATAGCAGCAGGATGTTTGCCGTTGTTTCACGTTGGAGAATTTTCCTCCTCTCCTCTCTGCTTGCCTTTCCCGACTGGAGAGACGCCATCTTTGGGCTTTACGGTTACACTTGTTCTTCTCAACTCCTTGGCGTTTTTGGTGATGGTTATAACTTACACAAAACTTTACTGCACTTTGGAGAAGGAAGACTTGACTGAGAATGCAGAGTCCAGTATGATCAAACACGTTGCCTGGCTCATCTTCACCAACTGCATCTTCTTCTGCCCCGTTGCCTTCTTCTCATTTGCACCACTCATCACGGCCATATCGATCACCCCTGAAATCATGAAATCTGTGACTTTGATATTTTTCCCATTGCCTGCCTGCCTTAACCCTGTGCTATATGTCTTCTTCAACCCCAAGTTTAAGGAAGACTGGAAGCTACTAAGGTGGCATCTGACCAGGAGACGTGGATCGGTTGCAGTCACGACCAATGCTCAGAGGGGATGTGTGACTCAGGATTTTTACTATGACTTTGGAATGTATTCCCATCTCCAAGGCAACTACGCAGTGTGTGATTACTGCGAGTCGGTTCTAATGAAGAATCCTCCACCTTGTAAACACTTAATAAAGTCTCACAGTTGTCCCACCTTGGCTGTGGTGCCCTGCCATCGGTCAGAAAACTGCTGGTCGGACATAGGAACTCAGTCTGCCCACTCGGACTGCGCAGATGAAGAAGATTCATTTGTGTCTGATAGCTCCGACCAGGTCCAGGCTTGTGGTCGGGCATGCTTCTACCAGAGTCGTGGCTTTCCATTGGTACGTTACGCCTATAATATTCCAAGAATGAAAGACTGAGCAAACGCTGGTGGACTTATTCTTGCGGAATATATATCGGTGGTCGAAGAGCACAACCCATCAACGACCTAACATCAAAGGGAGCACTTTTATAAGCATGTCACTTATAAGAAAGGGAAGCAGACAAAGGATGTCAGGACTCTTAAACGAAACCCTTTGTTGTCTAGGGGGGTCGTGTATTTTGCGCTGCAAGCGCAGAAGTCAAAGGACTTGACTGTTTGGACTACAAATAATTTGTAAACCAAAACTTTTACCTGCAATTGTTCTGTTATGTCTGTCTTCTAATCTATGTAATGTTTTTTTTTTCCCCCTTCAGAATTATGTCCTTTTGTATGTTAGCTCGGCATCCTTGGTCACGTAGAGTCACGCAGATATTGAGGGGGCGTTGTTGTAAGAAGACAGCTGTCAATCATATTCTGCGGCTAAGTAGCCTGTATGTTTAGTAGCTCAGGATAACTTACTGCAGGGCCTATAAGGGATACACTCCCAGTAGGGAATACTGTGATCCTAGGTGTGTGTAATATGTCTGTATGGGAAATCTACACAAGCTGCACAAGGTCTATCATAGCTAGCAGTGCCATGCTGCCATCCCGGTGGGGGCCTAAATCAGTAGCATATACCAATAAACCGCTGTTCTATAGGTAAACATAGACCAAAAAATGTACAGTATTATCTAATCTTAACACAAGGGCTAGAAATCTGCTAATGGCAATGATAGATTAAAGAGTAGTGCCGGTGGCCACCATGCACAAGTCCGGTACATCATCACCAAGATAACTTTTTTGAGGGGGAGGAAATTGACAGTATTTGTAAGTTACAGTCGGTACATATCACAAAAGGAATGATGTGAGATGTAGAATATCACTCGTGCCTTATTGATTACTAGTTTAGGATTTTTCCTAAAGCCATCCATATCCTCCCGATTGGGTAACCTCAAAGGGCCCAAAACCCATCATCTCGGCAAATCAGATGACAACCTGGTAACATTCATTCATGTTTTTCCTATTGCAAAACAGTCCGGGTGCTTGGATATCAGTCTGCCATGAAACTGCACAAAACATGGCATTCATAGTGAAAATTTAACCAAAATCTGTGCCAATATATACTTTTAGAGAAAGAAAAGTATGTGATTCAATCCTCCTACGGAGAAAAACGCTCCCTAGAAAGAGGAAAAGTCTTGTCCATTGGCTTCTTGACACAACTCATCCACAAGTAGAGCATGGAGTTGCAGTACCAGACGCAGCCCATGAATGTGAGGGTTGCTTGTTATGGAAATGGTCTACAGTCCTCTGATGGAAAGATATTTGGCTTAAAAAGCACAAATGAGTGGCATCTGTTACCCATAGATGGAGATGTTCCATGATTCCGCTGGAATTCTGGCTGGATTCTGGTCCACCATTGTAACATGGTTGATGTGACTTCTTAGTTACGACTTAACCTCTGTTATTGGTCATGTCACATAGTCCCAGACTTGATCCGGTAACTTATGGAACACCGACCTATTACTCCAAGGATCTACTGGAACTCCCCCATCCCCTGGACCCTTTATATCTTCTTAAGACAATTGCCCAGTCCTATTTTTTACAGGGTCTTTTTTTCCCCCCAAGATTCAATTTAAGCTAATTGCTGTAATTTCTCTAAGGATAATCTTGCATGTCAGACTTGAATCGGCCAAACCTTCCGATCATCTGTGTACGGCACTCTCCATGATGGGCAGATGTTGGTAGAGATGAGTAACAGCAGTCGGATCTACGCAATCTTTTGTTCTCAGGCTTTTTCCTCTGACCACTGTTTGGTTTTTGGAGGGGAAACTCATGTGTCTTTTTACCCGTCGGCAAGTGGTCAATTCCACTGCAGTGCCTCTACAGGTGTAAAGAAATATTACACACTTCTCAATCAAATGAATAGGTTGTTCATTAAAGAGATGTTGGTAGACCTCTAGAGACGTACCTAACTAGGCTATTATAGGTTGGTCCTAAATAGGAGACCCCCCTACAATTTGGGTTGTCCAAACTGGACAATGTTTATTCACACATTTTTGAGCACTTAACATTTTACAATCAAACCATTAATTCTTCTAAATTCTATACATTTTGCTTACATAATTAAAAAAAAAAAATTGTAACTTTTAATTTTACTTTTCCTCCAGGGGTCACTTTGCGTTACCTCCATTACCTGCATATTGTAGAAATTGTATCATGTTGTTGTCTAATCTCTTAGGGGATTAAGTTTATAGGACCTTTTGGGGTCTGACTGTGGGGACCTGCCCATCTATAACAAGAAAGGGGGCTCCTAGAAGATCTGTTGGTGGACCTTGTTACATTCACTTCTATAGGACTGACTTCGGTAGCTAAATACCGGGCTTTGTCAGTCCCATACAAGTGAACAGCACAAAAAGTCCCGATCTGTGGATCTCCAACAATCAAGTATGATGAGGTGATAAATTCTGTTCAACATTTGAGTAGTCAGAAGCACAATTTGTCAAATCCCATTGGGTTGCCCGTCACTGTTGCGAACCGGTAGCAATAATCCTATTGCGTAATGGCTAAATTCCTGTACTCTATATATTAAAGTACAGATGCAATCCTGGTCGCACTGTAAACGGGATCTGTTTTGCGTTGTTTTATGTTTTTTCCACAAATTTTCTCCGCCTTTTTTTGTTTTTGAAACATTCCGATCTTTATCCGTGAAGCTAGATTGAAGTTTTACAAATTGAGCTGTATATAGTGAGCCTATTTTTTTATCTTTCTATTCTAAATTATTTGATAGAGCACAAGGTGGGGATGTATAGCTTCAGTTTATTTTGTCAATTACAGCTACCTCCTCTAAACTATATTGGCTGCCAGTAGCAGAATGAATCAGTTTATATATATTTTTTCCTCTTGCCTTGTAAATAAGCTCTTTTGTACATAGCTGCTGTAATAAAGTTGTTGTATATTAATCATGGGGAGGGGGTTTTACTCTGTATATTGTAATTTTTGTTTTTATATGAAAAGCTTTTAACAAGTAAAGAGTTATTTCCATTTTGTGTGTCCTTTTATTGGGTTAGTAGGAAAATGTTGGGTCTTCCTTTTAATGGGAAAAGCCAACCCTAATCTTCTGACAATAGGGCATAGGTACAGTGGGTACAGAAAGTATTAAGACCCCTTTTAAATTTTTCACTCTTTGTATCATTGGATCCAATTGATAAGATCAAAACAGTCTGCACCCCATCTTGACAAAAAACATAAATGTAGATATTTTTGCTTTATTAAACAAGAAAAACTGAAATATCACAAGCAGAAGTATTCAGATCCTTTGCTGTGACACTTATATGCGGTCCATATGCTGTGTTTAATTTAAACTGGACTTAAAATGGAATGACTGTCCATATGAGACCTCACAGTGCATGTCGGAGCACATGAGAATCATGAGGTCTAATGAACTACCCAAGGATCTCAGGAACAAAAGAATTTATGCAGCACTCAAGGTTCCTAAGAGCACAGTGGCCTCCATAATTCTCAAATGGAAGAAGTTTTAGACGACCACAACTCTTCCTAGGTGTCCAGCCAAACTATCCAATGGTGGGAGAAGAGCTTTGGTGAGAGCGGTAAAGAAGAATCCCAGGATCACTGTGACTGAGCTCCAGAGATGCAGTAGGGAGTTGGTTCCAGTCAACTATCACTGCAGCCTCCAGCAGTTGGGTCTTTCTGGCAGAGTGTGCCGACTGAAGCCTCTCCATAGTGGAAGCATTTTGAAAGCCATACACAATGTGCAAAACGCATGAAGGACCCCCAGACTATGAGAAATAAGATTTCCTGGTCTGATGAGACTAAGATTAATCGTGGTGGTGGCAGCATAGCAGGCACAGGTTGACTGGTTGCAATTGAAGGAAAGATGAATGCAGCAGTGAGATCCTGGAAGAAAACCTCTTCCAGAGTTCTCTGGGCTGAAGATTCACCTTCCAACAAGACAATGACCCTAAGCACACAGATAAAATAACAAAGCAGCGGTTTCAGAACATCTCTGTGACCATTCCTGACTGGACCTAAACCCAAATGACCATCACTGGAGAGAGACTGAAATGGTTTCCACAAATGTTCACCATCCAACCTGAGGGATCCGGAGAGGATCTTCAAGGAAGAGGCAGAGGATC
The DNA here is from genome assembly GCF_040894005.1 of Engystomops pustulosus. Lineage (NCBI taxonomy): Eukaryota > Metazoa > Chordata > Amphibia > Anura > Leptodactylidae > Engystomops > Engystomops pustulosus. The sequence goes on along the minus strand of NC_092417.1, from coordinate 159,567,563 downwards.
CCCAAATCCAGGTGTGAAAAACTTGTTGCATTTTCTCAAGAAGACTCCGGGCTGCACCAGCTCCAAAGCTGCTTCTACTCAACACTGAGCAGAGGGGCCGAATACCAATTGGCTGCAATGAAACTAAATAAACAATGTAAAGGGGTCTGAATACTTTCTATACCCACTATATGATCTTGGGATTTCTTTGACCAATTGTTACATCACTAACAACAATAGATGATGTCACAGCTTATCTCCTCCCCCTCCCTGTACAATGACCTCTATATAGATAACACTGACCCATCATTACATCACTACTGACAATAGATGATGTCACAGCTTATCTCCTCCCCCTCTCTGTACAATGACCTCTATATAGATAATACTGACCCATCATTACATCACTACTGACAATAGATGATGTCACAGCTTATCTCCTCCCCCTCCCTGTACAATGACCTCTATATAGATAACACTGACCCATCATTACATCACTACTGACAATAGATGATGTCACAGCTTATCTCCTCCCCCTCCCTGTACAATGACCTCTATATAGATAACACTGACCCATCATTACATCACTACTGACAATAGATGATGTCACAGCTTATCTCCTCCCCCTCCCTGTACAATGTCCTCTATATAGATAACACTGACCCATCATTACATCACTACTGACAATAGGAAAAGTGTTATTCCTTGTGCACACACACACAGGGCTACTCATCTTTATATGGTAAGGTACACTTTAAAAACTTTTGGCTCCATTTTGTGGAGCTCCCCAATTGGTATATTTGTAGTCATACTGACCCTGGCCTTATTCCACGTTGTCAACAGAAAAACATATTATTCACAAGTTAACAATGGCCACAGGTGCATATAATCACAAAATACATGACTTGAGCCTCCTAGGTTTATTTCACGCTCCGTTAGAGCATGGCTGACTACAGAATATGAAGACAATTTTTGTAACGGTGGTTAATGGTACAGGTGATTACAGTCGTCCTTGCTCTAGCAGAGTTGCTTATAATTAAACTGGATATCAGAATTAGAGAATTATGCATGTATCGTTAGAAAAAAAAATTCTGAAATTATGTAATCGCCAACATTTTATGAATTTGTTGGGTGAACCATGTCAGTCCTGTGACTGCTGTGGGTTTCTTGGCCATGCAAGGAAGGGAACCACGTGGTGTTGAAGGTTCTGATACGTATCTGAATTCATTCATTATGAGAGGTCCATCTCCTAATGTAGAAAACATTTCCCAAACATGACACTTTCTCTACCACCTTTCGCTGATTACTTTACACACTTTAGGTTCAGTTTTTCTTCAGTTTGCCGACAAACAATGTTTTCCATCAGAAACAAATTAAATTTGCTTCCATCACTAAGCCAAGTGATGGGCGTTTTCATATATTTGAAATGGACACATGGAGGTGTGGTTTCCCAAGGGAGGGGAGGAAACTGCTCCTATATATCCACTTTCAGGTGACAAGTGCCTAGTCACACAGCACATGGCATTGAATGGTTCTATATAACATCTCATTTTTTTTTCTGTAAAACCTATTTTTATACAAAAACTCTTTGGCAGTGTATGTACTATGCTCTGTGGGGGCTGGGGGAGTGCTAAAAATGCGTCTCCTGGTGACAGGTTCCCTTTAAAGGAAATCTACCATCAAGATCAAGCATGATAAACCAGGGACATCTACTAATAGGATTGTGACTGCAGTGATCTTCTTATATTTGTTTTCCACACAAGCAGTCCCCTACTTAAAAACACCCGACTTACAGACGACCTCTAGTTACAGACGGACCTCTGGTAATTGGTAATTACTGTACTTTAGCGTTAGGCTACAATAAACAGCTGTAACAGTTATTAAAGGTGTCTGCAATGAAGCTTTATTGTTACTCCTGGTTCTTATGACAACCCAACATTTCTAAAAATCCAATTGTCACAGAGACCAAAAACATTTGGTTGGGGTTACAGTTATAAAATATACAGTTCCGACTTACATACAAATTCAACTTAAGAACAAACCTATTAAACATATCCTGTACGTAACACAGGGACTACCTGCACTTCTAAAAGTAACTTTTAAAATAATGGTAATGAGCCAGAAGGGCTACAGGGGGTGTTACCAGAGGCTCTCTTGCTGTAGCTTCAGCAACTGTTAGATTGTCTTGCGACTCCTGCACATTGTAACAGTCTGTGAAGCTACAGCATGCGGTGGCTCTGGTAACTTACTAAGGAGCCCTTCAGGCTCATCAGAATAATTTTAAAAGGTGATTTTAGAAGGAAGGAGGCCATTGATAACAAATAGAGATGAGCGAACACTAAAATGCTCGGGTACTCGTTATTCGAGACGAACTTTTCCCGATGCTCGAGTGCTCGTCTCGAATAACGAACCCCATTGAAGTCAATGGGAGACTCGAGCATTTTTCAAGGGGACCAAGGCTCTGCACAGGGAAGCTTGGCCAAACACCTGGGAACCTCAGAAAAGGATGGAAACACCACGGAAATGGACAGGAAACAGCAGGGGCAGCATGCATGGATGCCTCTGAGGCTGCCTAATCGCACCATTATGCCAAAATTATGGGCAACAGCATGGCGATGACAGAGTGACAGAATGAAGCTAGATAGCATCTAAAACATCCAATAATTGACCCTGACACTATAGGGGACGGCATGCAGAGGCAGCGGCAGCAGGCTAGAGAGTGGCATGGCGACATACCCTAATTGGACTCAGGCTTCAAACCAATGGGTGTCAGAGAGGAACCAAAGGAGGTGAGCAAGAAGCGCTCAAATAATATCGGTACATGATAAAAGTTTGCCAGTATATTTTGTGGATTACACAGCAGGGTGGCGACAAAGTTAACATGGAAGCCATGAAAACAACCCAAAATTCTGCCTGACACAGCTCGTTTGATAAGGGGACCATGTATGCTTACAGTTCATGCCAGTCGCTGCACTGGCTGCCAGTCTCCTTTCGAATACAGTTTAAAATAATAATAACCCTCATCCATAAAGCTCTGTATAATGCTGCACCCCCCTACCTCTCCTCTCTTATCTCAGTCTATCGCCCAACCCGTGCTCTTAGATCCGCCAGTGATCTTAGATTAACCTCTACCCTAGTGCGGACCTCCCACTCGCGTCTCCAAGACTTCTCTAGAGCTGCACCAATTCTATGGAATGCTCTGCCCCGGACTATCAGACTAATACCTAACCTCCAAAGTTTCAAACGTGCTCTTAAAACCCATTTCTTTAGGCAAGCCTATAACACTCATTAACTGCATGAAGTTTTAACTCTTCTACTAACCCGTCCTGTGTCGTCCTCCCATCTGTTATCCAGCAACCAACAGGCACCAGACTTCTCTACAGTCCCATTCACCCTGGACCTGGTATATAAGATGACGGCTGAGTGGTTCAAGCGACAGCAATTCCATTTATTATATTTTGTTCTATTCCCTAAGAAGAATGGCTTGACCATTAAATATTCTTTTACCTCGTGTTACCCCATCATCTTCATAAACCGTAAGCTCTGGCGAGCAGGGACCTCACTCCTGTTGTTCCATACAAATGTTGTGCTCTGTTACATTACATTTGTATTTGTTTCCTATGATTTGTAAAGCGCTACAGAATATGATGACGCTATATAAATAAAGATTATTATTATTATGGAGGCAGTGAACTAGTAGTAGATTAAAGGTGCTGCAACTATGTTAGTTGGATCTTGGGATGGAGCTGGCGCTCTGCAGCCAGGCGAGCTTTCGCCAATCCAAGCCCCTGTCTCTAGGCTACTCCCCAAACAGCACTTCTAAGAACCTTTTGTATAAGATCAAGTGTAGTAGCGTTCTTATAAGTTTAGGATATGGCGGGTGAGGGGAATGTAAACAGATGCGCAAGAAGCGCTGAAATAATATCCCTAAATGGTAAAAGTTTGCCAGTATATTTTGTGGATTACACAGCAGGGTGGCGACAAAGTTAACAACTTTGATGTGGAATGCCCTGTAATAGCTCTTGGGCGGTGTGCCTTTTATCGCCTAGGCTCAGCAGTTTCAGCACCGCCTGCTGTCGCTTAGCGACGGCACTGCTGCTGTGCCTAGAGCTACCGACTGATGGCGCCATGCCCACGGATGGTAATTCGGAGGAGGAGGAGGTGGAGGAGGGGTGGGAGGAGGTATAGTAGGCCTTTGAGACCTGGACCGAGGTAGGCCCCGCAATTCTCTGCGTCGGCAGTATATGACCAGCCCCAGGGTCAGACTCGGTCCCAGCCTGCATCAAGTTAAGTGTAGTAGCGTTCTTATAAGTTTGGGATATGGCGGGTGAGGGGAATGTAAACAGATGCGCAAGAAGCGCTGAAATAATATCCCTAAATGGTAAAAGTTTGCCAGTATATTTTGTGGATAACACAGCAGGGTGGCGACAAAGTTAACAACTTTGATGTGGAATCCATGAAAACAACCCAAATTTCTGCCTGACACACCTCGTTTGATAAAGGGACGATGTATGGAGGCAGCTATATGGACGACTTTTGGAGGTAGCAATGGAGACAACGTGTGGAGGCTGCTATGGAGACAATTTAATTTGGATAGTGCCTGTATGTGGCAGTCCCAAACATTTTTAAAACCAGAGGAGCAGGTAGGTGGCCCTCCAGTAAAATGGAATAGATTGAGTGCCTGTATGTGGCAGTCCCAAAAATTTTTCAAACCAGAGGAGCAGGTAGGTGGCCCTCCAGTAAAATGGAATAGATTGAGTGCCTGTATGTGGCAGTCCCAAAAATTTTTTAAAACAGAGGACCGGGTAGGTGGCCCTCCAGAAAAATGGAATAGATTGAGTGCCTGTATGTGGCAGTCCCAAAAATTTTTCAAACCAGAGGAGCAGGTAGGTGGCCCTCCAGTAAAATGGAATAGATTGAGTGCCTGTATGTGGCAGTCCCAAAAATGTTTCAAACCAGAGGAGCAGGTAGGTGGCCCTGCAGTAAAATGGAATAGATTGAGTGCCTGTATGTGGCAGTCCCAAAAATTTTTCAAACCAGAGGAGCAGGTAGGTGGCCCTCCAGTAAAATGGAATAGATTGAGTGCCTGTATGTGGCAGTCCCAAAAATGTTTCAAACCAGAGGAGCAGGTAGGTGGCCCTGCAGTAAAATGGAATAGATTGAGTGCCTGTATGTGGCAGTCCCAAAAATTTTTCAAACCAGAGGAGCAGGTAGGTGGCCCTCCAGTAAAATGGAATAGATTGAGTGCCTGTATGTGGCACTCACAAAAATTGTTTCAAACAGAGGACCGGGTAGGTGGCCCTCCAGAAAAATTAAATGCATGAAGTACTATAGCAAGAGCCAGTGGGCCCTGTCAAAAAATAGCCATTTTCCTCTGCTTTACTGTACAAAGAGGAGGAGAAGGAGGAAAATGAGGAGGAGGAGGAGTGGATCAATTATTCAGGTTGAGCTTCCTTCACCTGGTGGAGATTGGAAATTCTGAGAAATCCAGCCTTTATTCATTTTAATAAGCGTCAGCCTGTCAGCGCTGTCAGTCGACAGGCGTGTACGCTTATCGGTGATGATGCCACCAGCTGCACTGAAAACCCGCTCGGACAAGACGCTAGCGGCAGGGCAGGCAAGAACCTCCAAGGCGTACAGCGCCAGTTCGTGCCACACGTCCAGCTTTGAAACCCAGTAGTTGTAGGGAGCTGTGTGATCATTTAGGACGATGGTATGGTCAGCTACGTACTCCCTCACCATCTTTCTGTAAAGATCAGCCCTACTCTGCCGAGACTGGGGACAGGTGACAGTGTCTTGCTGGGGTGACATAAAGCTGGCAAAAGCCTTGTAAAGCGTACCCTTGCCAGTGCTGGACAAGCTGCCTGCTCGCCTACTCTCCCTCGCTACTTGTCCCGCAGAACTACGCACTCTGCCGCTAGCGCTGTCAGAAGGGAAATACTGTTTCAGCTTGTGCACCAGGGCCTGCTGGTATTCATGCATTCTCACACTCCTTTCCTCTGCAGGGATGAGAGTGGAAAGATTTTGCTTGTACCGTGGGTCCAGGAGAGTGAACACCCAGTAATCGGTGCTGGAATAAATTCTTTGAACGCGAGGGTCACGGGATAGGCAGCCTAGCATGAAATCTGCCATATGCGCCAGAGTACCAACGCGTAAGAATTCACTCCCCTCACTGGCCTGACTGTCCATTTCCTCCTCCTCCAACTCCTCCAACTCCTCTTCTTCTGCCCATACACGCTGAACAGTGAAGGACTCAACAATGGTCCCCTCTTGTGTCTCGCCAACATTCTCCTCCTCTTCCTCCTCATCCTCCTCCACCTCCACCTCCTCCGATATGCGCTGAGAAACAGACCCGAGGGTGCTTTGGCTATCAACAAGGGAATATTCTTCCCCTGTCTCTTGTGACGAGCGCAAAGCTTCCGACTTCATGCTGACCAGAGAGTTTTTCAACAGGCCAAGCAGCGGGATGGTGAGGCTGATGATGGCGGCATCGCCACTGACCATCTGTGTTGACTCCTCAAAGTTACTCAGCACCTGACAGATATCAGACATCCACGTCCACTCCTCATTGTAGACTTGAGGAAGCTGACTGACCTGACTACCAGTTCTGGTGGAAGTTGACATCTGGCAGTCTACAATCGCTCTGCGCTGCTGGTAAACTCTGGATAACATGGTCAGTGTTGAATTCCACCTCGTGGGCACGTCGCACAACAGTCGGTGAGCGGGCAGTTGGAGGCGGCGCTGCGCTGCCCTGAGAGTGGCAGCATCTGGGCTGGACTTCCTGAAATGCGCACAGATGCGGCGCACCTTCATGAGCAAATCAGACAGATTGGGGTATGTCTTGAGGAAACGCTGAACTATCAGATTTAACACATGGGCCAGGCATGGCACATGTGTCAGTCTGCCGAGTTGCAGAGCCGCCACCAGGTTACGGCCGTTGTCACACACAACCATTCCCGGCTTGAGGTTCAGCGGTGCCAGCCACAGATCAGTCTGCGCCGTGATGCCCTGTAATAGCTCTTGGGCGTTGTGCCTTTTGTCGCCTAGGCTCAGCAGTTTGAGCACCGCCTGCTGTCGCTTAGCGACGGCACTGCTGCTGTGCCTAGAGCTACCGACTGATGGCGCCGTGCCCACGGATGGTAGTTCGGAGGAGGAGGTGGAGGAGGGGTGGGAGGAGGAGGAGGCATAGTAGGCCTGAAACACCTGGACCGAGGTAGGCCCCGCAATCCTCGGCGTCGGCAGTATATGAGCAGCCCCAGGGTCAGACTCGGTCCCAGCCTCCACCAAGTTAACCCAATGTGCCGTCAGCGATATATAGTGGCCCTGCCCGGCAGCACTCGTCCACGTGTCCGTGGTCAGGTGGACCTTGTCAGAAACGGCGTTGGTCAGGGCACGGATGATGTTGTCTGACACGTGCTGGTGCAGGGCTGGGACGGCACATCGGGAAAAGTAGTGGCGGCTGGGGACCGAATACCGAGGGGCGGCCGCCGCCATGAGGTTGCGAAAGGCCTCGGTCTCTACTAGCCTATAGGGCAGCATCTCCAGGCTAAGCAATCTGGAGATGTGCACATTAAGGGCTTGGGCGTGCGGGTGGGTTGCACTATATTTGCGTTTCCGCTCCAGCGTCTGGGGTATGGAGAGCTGAACGCTGGTGGATGCTGTGGAGGATCGTGGAGGCGACGATGGGGTTTTTGTGGCAGGGTCCTGGGCAGGGGGCTGACTAGCAGCTGACACAGGGGAAGGAGCAGTGGTGTGCACGGCCGGAGGTGAACGGGCTTGTTGCCACTGAGTGGGGTGTTTAGCATTCATATGCCTGCGCATACTGGTGGTAGTTAAGCTAGTAGTGGTGGAACCCCTGCTGAGCCTGGTTTGGCAAATGTTGCACACCACAGTCCGTCGGTCATCCGGTGTTTCCTTAAAGAACCTCCAGACTTCTGAAGATCTAGCCCTCGCCGCAAGAGCCCTCGCCACGGGAGCTTCACTAGTTGACACATTTGGCGCTGATGCACCAGCTCTGGCCCTGCCTCTCCGTCTGGCCCCACCACTGCCTCTTCCAACCTGTTCTGGTCGAGGACTCTCCTCCGTCTCAGAAGCACTGTGTTCACCCGGCCTCTCAACCCAGCTTGGGTCTGTCACCTCATCATCCTCCGATCCCTCAGTCTGCTCCCCCCTCGGACTTCCTGCCCTGACAACAAGTTCCCCACTGTCTGACAACCGTGTCTCCTCATCGTCGGACACCTCTTTACACACTTCCACTACGTCAAGAAGGTCATCATCACCCACAGACTGTGACTGGTGGAAAACCTGGGCATCGGAAAATTGCTCAGCAGCAACCGGACAAGTGGTTTTTGACTGTGGGAAGGGTCCAGAAAACAGTTCCTCAGAGTATGCCGGTTCAAATGCCAAATTTTCCTGGGAGGGGGCAGACTGGGGGGGGAGGAGGCTGAGGTGCAGGAGCTGGAGGAGTGGCGATTTCGGTGACATGGGTGGACTGCGTGGAAGACTGACTGGTGGTGGACAAATTGCTCGAAGCATTGTCAGCAATCCACGACATCACCTGTTCGCACTGTTCTGGCCTCAACAGTGCTCTACCACGAGTCCCAGTAACTTCAGACATGAACCTAGGGAGTGTAGCTCTGCGGCGTTCCCCTGCTCCCTCATCAGCAGGTGGTGTCTCACCCCGCCCAGGACCACGGCCTCTGACCCCTGCAGTAGTTGGACGCCCACGTCCCCGCCCTCGTCCTCTACCCCTAGCCCTCGGGTTAAACATTTTTAAAATGAGAGTTATAACTTTATTTTTTTTTTAACTTTTTTTTGTTTTTTTTTGTGTTTTTTGTTTTTTTTGTGTTTTTTGTTTTTTTTTTGTGTTTTTTGTTTTTTTTTGAGTTTTTAAAACCAAACAATGCTATCCTATTGCTATGGCTATTTTCTAGCCAAGTATCAAAGCACACTACTATGCCAGATGAGATGACACTGAGTTAGTGCCTAATTGAAATCCAACCCCTACTAAATTTTCCCACTTCGGTCTTTGCTATGGATATGTGCGTCACTAAGCGCAGAACACAGCGGTCGCAAGTCTCACTACAAATTGCTCAGAATTGGCTAGTACATGCACTGCAGAAAGTACAGCCACCAGCAGATCAACCAGAAATCAAATATATAGAACGCTACTGTAGGCGTAAGTAAGCTCTTTGTATTCTCCTATGGCTATTTTCTAGCCAAGTATCAAAGCACACTACTATGCCAGATGAGATGACACTGAGTTAGTGCCTAATTGAAATCCAACCCCTACTAAATTTTCCCACTTCGGTCTTTGCTATGGATATGTGCGTCACTAAGCGCAGAACACAGCGGTCGCAAGTCTCACTACAAATTGCTCAGAATTGGCTAGTACATGCACTGCAGAAAGTACAGCCACCAGCAGATCAACCAGAAATCAAATATATAGAACGCTACTGTAGGCGTAAGTAAGCTCTTTGTATTCTCCTATGGCTATTTTCTAGCCAAGTATCAAAGCACACTACTATGCCAGATGAGATGACACTGAGTTAGTGCCTAATTGAAATCCAACCCCTACTAAATTTTCCCACTTCGGTCTTTGCTATGGATATGTGTGCCACTAAGAGCTAAACACAACGGTAGCAAGTCCCCCTGCTAATTCCTCACAAAATGGTACTAGATTCAAATTAAAATAAAAAAAGTAGAACGTTATTGTAGCCCTAAGAAGGGCTGTTGGGTTCTTTGAGAATCACTCCTGCCTAACAGTAAGCTAATAGAACACCCTAACGCTTTCCCTGACCAGCAGCAGCTCTCTCCCTAGCGGCATCCAGACACAGAATGATCCGAGCAGCGCGGGCAGCGGCTAGTCTATCCCAGGGTCACCTGATCTGGCCAGCCAACCACTGCTATCGACGTGTAAGGGTACCACGTCATGCTGGGTGGAGTGCAGAGTCTCCTGGCTTGTGATTGGCTCTGTTTCTGGCCGCCAAAAAGCAAAACGGCGGGAGCTGCCATTTTCTCGAGCGGGCGAAGTATTCGTCCGAGCAACGAGCAGTTTCGAGTACCCTAATGCTCGACCGAGCATCAAGCTCGGACGAGCATGTTCGCTCATCTCTAATAACAAATATAAGAAGATTACCACAGTCCCGGTGCCTGGATCTATGAGTAAGTGTCCCTGGTTTATCATTCTTTAAGCTGCTTATATTTGTACTTTCCGGTAACTTTTGAGTAGAGTAGATTTGGGCCATGACTATTTAGTAAAGAAGACCCTATATAGAAATCTATTGATCTGTCTGGTGTCCATTGATGTTGAGTCCCTGCCATAATCATAATAGTGATCATAATCCACGTCTTTTTTGGGTACACTGGGCACATGGCAGCGGGTACCTGTGAGCACACGATACAACACAGAAATTCCACACCCACAGAGAGATTTCGGCATTCATCCGCCGGCGCCAGTGTGATTTACTGTATATTGTTTAGTGTTTTACTAAATAAAAGTTAACAATGTTTGACAGCTGAACTAATTGTCTTAAGACAGTTTAGTGTTTTGCCGTTTGTGGGAACATTTCTTAAAAGATTATCAGTTTTAATGAGAAGCATAACAGGGGCTTTAGGCACAATTCCTCCAGGTTATCCCAGGAAAGCCTGGGTTTGTCAGCGATGGTTTTAACATGTTAAGTGCCGCTGCCTTGTGATCTGACCTGAAATCCCTTTGTTTTACTGCATCTCCCAAGATAAAAAAAAATGTCATTCTTGTTACGTGCTGAATTTTATAGGAAGAAATCTTTCATCGTAGCAGTTTATTCTATAAAAAGCCTTAGGTTATGTCCTTTTTTTTCCGGAATGTCAATTTTGTTAGTTGGATCATAGACTGTTTATATAACATAGGATTGGAGGGATCATCCTTTTTAGGGGGTTTGTATTAGAAAGCCCCCATGGCAACCTACAGGCTGTTCTAGCAGATGTAACACAATGGGGCACATTTACTTTACCCGTCCTGTTGACGCCACTGATCCAAAATGTCCGACGAGGATTCAGAGCTGCCGTTTCACTAAGATCGTGTGCCCGATATCTTGCTTGTGTCGCTTCCCCGCTCAGGTCCGCCGGAGTTCACTTTCTTCTTCCTGGTGAATGTAAGTGCTAATCATGCGACACAATTTTGAAAGTTAAATTCCGCGGTTTGTCCGAATCAGTCGGGTTGTCCGACGTCTATGCCCCCGACTTGTGTCGCATGCAAGCCGGCGCCGATGCGCCACAATCCGCTCACCTGCGCCAAAAACCTGGGGCAATTCAGCGCAAAAAGGTAAAATTCACAAAACCCGCTGGAAATGCGTCCAACGGACCCTTAGTAAATGTCCCCCAATGTGGAGACTACACAGAGAATTTGGACTTCGGCTTCTGGCTACATTCCATGTGTTCATTCCGATACCGGAGGTGGTGGTGGATCCCTACTGATCTACACTGCTGGAATTACCACTGTAGTGGGAAGGGAGCATGAAGGTTACAGAAAGAGGCAAAAGGTAGGCTCCCTAAAGCAGAACATATGGTGGTGGGGCTACATAAAGGGGTGCACAATACATTTGGAGGTATGAGACATACAATACGTTTGGGGGATAAAGAAAGGACAACAGAACAGAGAGGTTAACAAGTAATGAGGGCTCCAGGAAAGGGGCACTATACAATGTTGGGGCATCTAAGTGGGGACTTGTATTTTGTGGGCACATTAGAGGGCATTGTTAGAGCACTAAACAAATTTTAATGGCCGGGTAATGGTACAATTTTATGGCTGGTATATACCCATAGTACAACATACGGTTACCCATGCGGGCCACAGCCCAATCTAATTCAACTTACACCCATGCCCTATATTGATTACTAAGGACAGGTCATCCCTTTTATACAGGGAGCAACTCAACTTTTAATCCCATAGAGCGCCTTCCCACGTGGCGTTTTTCTTGCGATTTTAAACGCATTAAAAACACAAGTGGGAGGATGCGTTTTCATTAAACCCCCTCCCATTTTCGTTTTGGATTCGTTTAAAAACAAAGAAAAACACCACGATGGCGCCCATTCAATTCGCTTTCTTTTTTTTACTGACTGAGCACAATCAGGTGGCAGCACACAACCATTCTCAGTCCATGAAACCAGCCTGTGTGTTGACTGGATTTCATGGAACCAAGCACAGTGTCGTGGATGGGACTCCTTGCATCACATTGAATCAGTAGCACCGAACTGTAAGGTTACATTCACACGGCCGTATGGGGGATGTATATACGTCCCCTATAGAATGCAAAGGGCACACGGCGCCGCACCGTTCCGTACCAGGGAGAAAGATAGTGTCCTATCCCCCTAATACGGCACTGTGCGTCATACATTGCTACGGAGAGGGGCGTGGGAGAGCGGTGCTTCTCCTCTCCCCGGTGCCAACGTATGCCCGTCGTGCTACAGTACGGCGGGCACACATTCGTGCGATTGAAGCCTAAGTATGAATGTTTAGTCAGTGAAAAATATCTTATTTTCCATCAAATTTCAATCTGTGTTCTGACAATTCAGTGTGTGCGTTTTACTGCGTTTTTACACACAAGTAAATAAGAAAACAAATGAATTTGGTCTATGTTTTCTATGGCAATGCATGAGTGACAAACACATTGTATATTTGTCCTGTACTTCACAAGTGTGAAAAAAACCCCATAAGATAGTTCTGCTTTATGATATTTGTCATAAAAAGCGACAAAAATTGTAACGTAGACTTTAAAAAGACACTAGAGGCATTTATCATGGCTTATACGCTGAAAAACTGGGGAACCACCAGGAATTGCGGTTATTTCCCCTTTTACGCCACCTGTAAAGGGGGCTGCGGGTGGCAGCTGAGTTGGACCCCATCTGGGACACTCGCTATTGCCTGCGGCCCGATCCGGCCTGGACTCTGTATGCCAGTTGGCCGCTGGATACCTCAGGAGGCGGTACATGTATCATACACAGCGCATGATAAATGTCCCCCTATGTTATCTATGGCAAAGGCATGAACGCAACGGGGCACATTTACTAAGGGTCCGAACAGCGCGGGTTTCCCGACTTTTTACATACACCGGGAAGAAGAAGGTGAACTCCGGCGGATCTCAGCGGAGAAGCGACACATGCAGGAAATTAGACGCATGATCTTAGTGAATCGCGGCAACTCGGAATCCTCGTCGGACAACGCACCTCGGGATCACGACAGGACCGGGTAAGTAAATGTGCCCCAATACGTCCGTACAGTCTTGTATAGGGCATTTTCATACGTGTCACAAAAGCATGCTGGGAGTTTTGCAAATTTTGAAAAAAATTTTATATGATATATCCAATGTGACACTTTACAAACTTGGATTCACACATGATAAAAAACCCCTGTGTGAAAGGGCCCTAAAAGATAATTCTATGTTGTAATATTTGCCATAATAATTCCTTTTTAATATAGCGCACACAGCGCACACAGATTACGCAGCGCTGCCCAGAGCTTGTCATATCAGTCCCTGCCCCCAATGGGGCTCATAATCTAATCAACCTACCAGTATGTTTTTGGAGTGTGGGAGGAAACCGGAGGACCCGGAGGAAACCCGCACAAACACAAAGAGAACATACAAACTCTTTGCAGATGTTGCCATAAAATAATGACAAAGATTATGACAATGTGAACTTTTCTACCAGTGACTGGCCTTGTATCTCAGCACTATATGTGATATAGTTATGTTATGACAGAATATGCGGTATTTTGCAAATTTTCTTAACCCACGTTTATTATCAGTCAATTATGTCTTTTTCACACGTTTTTTATATTAATGTTTTTATTTTTTATTCAGATGATGTTTGTGTATTTCACTATCTTATGGCAGCAGTATACAGGAGCTCTATCCTCCTCACTGTACACAGCTGCCAGCGGTTGCTATGGACCGAGCATGACGCGTTACTAGGAAGCTTCCTAAGGACGGTTTCCCTCTGCCTTGACCACAGAGGGCGGGGCTTCTAAAGCGCGCTCGGTCATTGGCCACATCTTGCAGTGGCTGACGGGATTGCGGTAAGCCGTCGCCATTTTGAAACCTGGCTGCTGATTGTTGATAGTTGTAACGTACTGGCGATGCTTCTCCGGTGATAACGGTAGGTAGAGCGGAGGCGCCCGGTAGGTACAGAGTCATGTGATGTTCTGTTATAATACTCTGTGTCTGTGCAGGTGTTGGAGCATGCTGGGAGTTGTAGTTCCAGCTGCAGCCCCCCTGCAATGCATATACAGTGACATACAGGATATTTGGGGTAAAGCTTCCTAATTAAGGAGAAATAACATGAGATTATAGGTAATAGAAGGTGCAGGCAATGGCTACGTGTTACCTTATATCTCCCATCTGTATATACAGGGCACTACATGGAAGTTACATGTGTGTCACCACCTTCATTACACCCCCAAACCAGACAATAGACCCCATATCCAAACCCCTACAAAAAATCCAGACCAAGCACCAGAACCTGTACACAGATCTAGACCCCCAGACCACCCATCCTAGTCTAAAGATGACCCTAGATCCAAACTGCTAAACGAATATAGACCCCAAACCTGAAACCAAACCAGACCTGGAACCAGCATAGACCCTGCGATCTGAGCCCCTATATAAATAAAGGCCCCAAACCAGAATCCCTTAAAGGGGTATTCCCATCTGGGCATTCACATTTAAATAAATTCATTTGCCACATGTTCAAAAAAATGTTCCTGTGTGAAGATAATGTCTCATAAATGTAGTCATATGGTCCCTAAGAAACGAGATAGCTTCCTCGGATACAACCACCTCACATTTTGGCAGCAATGGCCAGAGATGCACTATTGAGTCCTGCCTGACCTCCTGGATTCAGGGATCATTACCACAGGACGGCTGTGGGACATACAGTAACTCCCAGACATTTCATATACAAACACCTTTTGTTTCTTTGTGAAAACCCTCCAGCAGAGGTGGCCGTTTCTAAGGGGACCATATCACTACATTTATGAGAAATTATCTTCACACAGGAACATTTTTTTTTTTTATTAACATCTAATTGAAGAAATGTTTATATATGGCAGATTAATGAAAGTGAATGTAAATGCCCAGACGAGGATATCCCTTTAAAGGGAATCTACCATCAGAATCCATCATGATAAACCCGGGGCACTTACTAATAGATCCAGACACCGTGACTGTGGTAATCATCTTATATCTGTTATCCATGGCCTCCTTCCTTCTAAAATCAATGTTTATGCTAATGAGCCAGAAGGGCTCAAGGAGTGTTACCAGAGCCCCTCTGTGCTGTAGCTTCACAGGCTGTTACACTGTGCAGTAGCACTTCCCCCTGTCATTGCTCCCTCTGCACCTTCCCCTGCCCTCTTACTGCTGTCCTAGGTTTTTTATGCTTGATTTTGATGGTACACTTCCCTATCCCTACCCCAGTAATAACAGTGTTAAATTGCTAGCTTTATCGGACCATACCAGTAAGCTAGGAAACACTGCAGTACATAGCCGCCTGAATGCCTAGCTTACAGCGGTCCGGCTTATTTAGAAGGGGGCAGTCCAAGGAGGAGGTAACTGCAGCTTGAAGCCTGGCAGTCACTGCCGGCCTAAATGTGGGAGGGGCTGTCTCGGGGAGAAGCAGCCCCTTGGACCACCCCCTCATGAATACGCCGGACTGCTGTAAGCTTGATCCGGCATTCAGACCGCTATGTACTGGAATATTTCCTCGCTTTTTTGGTTTGTTATTACTGGGGTAGGGCTAGGGAGCTGCTTACTTAAGTGCTCCTAGAGCGTTTATTTCGGGTGACAGGTCTGCTTTAAGGGGAATCATGTCCCCTGGTCTGAGGAAGCCACTGATTGCTTGAAGTGGGTCCTAAAACAGTTTAACCTAGTAGTCATTGACAAATCTAAAAATGGTGTAGCAGATCAATCTAACTACACTTTTTTTTTTTTTGTGGTGGGGGGGGGGGGATCGCTGCCCTGTAAAGCCCCTTTAAAGGGAACCTACCACTATGGATCTACCTATAAAGGTAGATCGGGTGGCAGGTGCATCTATAGGACGTGAGGATAGCCCGCAATCTTTTACTACATATTAGGGAATTAAAGGCTAGTAAAAGATTGCAGGGACGTGAGGATTAGCCCTTTAAAGCGCTATCCTCACGTCCTATTGATGCACCTACCACCCGATCTACCTTTATCGATAGGTCCGTGGTGGTAGGTTCCCTTTAATTGGTATGGCCACCAGACCCTTAGACTGATTCAGATCCATACCGAACCCATAAATTAATTCTTAGCCTAGACCTTAACCCCTTAATGCGAACCCTGTGCTCAAAACTCCTCAATAGACATAGACCTCCTGAACAAATACAGGCCCTCCCTGGGTTACGTACAAGATCGGTTCTGTAGGTTTGTTCTTAAGTTGAATTTGTATGTAAGTCAGAACTGTATATTTTATAATTGTAACCCCGGCCAAATTTTATTTTTTTTCTTTGACAATTGGATTTTAAAAATGTTGGGTTGTCATCAGAACCAGGATTAACAATAAAGCGTCATTACAGACACAAGTGATAACTGTTATAGGTGTTTATTGTAGCCTAAAGCTAAAGTACAGGAAATTACCAATTCCCAGAGATCAGTTTGTAACTGGGGGTCATCTGTAAGTCGGGTGTTCTTAAGTAGGGGGCCACCTGTATATAGCCGTTGAACCAGAACTTGTTCTCATACAGGCTCCATACCAGAACCCCTTAAACACACATAGATTGCAGACATCATGAAGTAGTGTAGACCCCAGACCAGACACTATAGTCCAACAAGAACCACACACAGACGTTGTAGACTAATGCAGATATTTTCCCTGATATTGCAGACGAAATAGGAATGTCTTCCACAACCAGCGACGTGAGATCTGCGAGACGCTCTTATTCCACCCCTCAAAGGCCGAGCACGAGTGAATCCGTGATGGGGCGATCCAAGAGCTGTGACGTCGGCAGCACCGGGGACTCCACCTATTCCTTGTTGTCACCCATCTATCACGACAGCTTCGAGAGCGACATTGAAGATCATTCCTTCCATGCGGAGATCTTGGCCAAGGAAACTGGAGCAAAGGAGCCCTGGTAACGTTGTGTGGTGCAGACTGACTGCACGTTTAGATACTTAAAGGGGTGGTCTGGTTTACATTTATCAATACCCTTTAAATGTTGATCCCATATATACAGAATGGGTCATCAATATCAGATTATTGGGGGGTGTTCAACACTCTGTACACCGACAGATAATTGTTCTCTTAAAAGCCAATAAACAGAGAATGGACCAGGAAGCAGACAGCGCCGTTCTCTGTGTAGTGGAGAGATCAGGTTACTGCAGATCAGTTCTCATTCATTTGAGCTAAGCTGCAGTAACACAATCCAGCCACTACATAGTAACATTGATCTGTGGATGTGCTGGGAGATCAGTCCTGGGGATAGGACGTTGAACTCTTTGGCTCATTATACATAGTTGACTAAAGTCCGCAAAACCAATGATTTCAGTCGGACCTTCCAATCTTCTGATTTGTACCTTAATCGTTTGGATGAAAGGATTGGGCTGTTGGATGTCAACATGCCTGATCTTTATTTATCTGTCTGATACCAGTTGTGTCTGATGGCAGCTTCATCACGGTTTATCAAGATGGATTTTGATGTTAGATTTTTTTTTTTTTAACAAATTTATCTAGAATTTAGCAGCAGGCACCATAGAAGTCCCAGGGTCAACATCTGCAAAGAGTTTGTATGTTCTCTCCATGTTTGCGTGGGTTTCCTCTCCCACACTACAAAACATGCTTGTAGATTGATTAGATTGTGACTCCCATTGGGGGACAACCTCCAGCAAGCAATTGACGGTCCAGCCAGGATTCTCGGTCCAAAAACTTTCTTTATTTAAGCATGAATAGCAGTAACAAATCCACTCAGAAAGACGGTGATCGCCTACGCGTTTCAGACAGTTTACCTGTCCTTAATCATGGCTAACAAACAATGGAAAGACATACACTTTATACATGGATAAACCCCTCCCCAGGTCTCAACTCCCAATGGAAACTTAGTTCCGTTAACTCCTTCTTAGCGGAGGGAATGGTGTTAAACTACATAAGACATTAAACATTCGCAATTAAAAACAATCCTGATAGATAAAGTATGCAGATCGCGTTTGTGAGAAAGAAAGTATATACATATTCTTGACTCGTGTCAGGTGTTCACATAAGCAATTGCTTGCAGTTTCAGTGACCGTAGTCACAATCACGTGATCGGTCATGTGGTGGGGGCTCGTCATGGATGTTGCGGTCGTTGCTATGCAGCGGATGGGCGGTCTTGATGACGTAGTTAGAAGTCACATGACCTATCATGTGTCGGGAGCTCCCCTGTGACAGCCGAAGCCATCGCAAGACAGCGTACAGACCACCAAACCCGGACAGAAAAGTGCCATCATCTAGCTGACCCATCGGAACAGGTAAGTAATATTCCATGCAGGTCACAACGGCGGTGCTGCTGGGATCCAAATTTGGATAATAAAATAATGAATATTATTATATGGACGGGGGTTCCCATGCGGCACAGTGGAAGCGGCCCGATGGAATAGAGGTAATGAGACCTAGGGGTAGCATAGAAAAACAATATGTTAAAAATGCATTAGAATACAATACTCGAGGATTAAAATATACTCCCAGGAAACGGAGTATAACAGACAAAGTGACTGCATGATAGATCTACAATTAGGTTTAATTGCACATATTGAGCAGTAGGAGAACTAGAAAACACGTAAGAAGTGATGGTACAGACTATGCACCACCCAAGTTGGCCATCCATTAGTAATGGTACATTAGTTCACTTTTGAGATTGAGGCCTTGGGGAGAACAGGTCTCTAATGAGAAGATCCAATATGCCTCCCTATTGGCTAGTCGTGTTTTAATATTGCCCCCTCTGACGTTATTTTTCACTTTTTCAATTACATAAGTGTTCAATGTGTTGGTGTCCCCTTGATGGATTCTGATGAAGTGCTGGGATGCACCAGACAGATTCCGTCCTTGTGGGTTTAAAATGTCATGGAGGTGTTCCATAAAGCGAATTTTGAATTTGCGGGAGGTCTGACCTATGTACATTAAGTTACAGGCTGTACAGTGAATAATGTAAATTACATTTGTGGTATTGCAGTTTGAAAATCCCTTAATCTGAAAAGTACGACAGCCCTTACTATCAGTGAATTCTTTCTTTTTATTTCAGGCAAAGGTGCAAGTTGTGCATCTCGTGGCACCGCACCTGTAAAAGCCTTGGGAACTGAGCCAAGTTGTCTTCGACTCTGTGGAGAATAGGGATGGAGACAAAAGGTTACCCAGACTTACTCCTCTTCTGGAAACAATTCGACATCCTCTGTCCAATATTTGTTCCAGAATAGGATCCACTTTGAGTAGCGGTATATGCTGTTGAACAATATTTGAGATGGCATTAAACTGTGGGCTAAACTGGAGAACAAGTGTGGGTAGTTTATCCGGTGTCGTACTCGGTGTGTT
Organism: Engystomops pustulosus; assembly: GCF_040894005.1. Taxonomy (NCBI): domain Eukaryota; kingdom Metazoa; phylum Chordata; class Amphibia; order Anura; family Leptodactylidae; genus Engystomops; species Engystomops pustulosus. The sequence goes on along the minus strand of NC_092417.1, from coordinate 159,548,033 downwards.
GGAGGATTGGTTCGGGTGGATAAGGGAGTGTCTGTCTTTATTCTTAACCCTGCTGTAGGCTCTATCTAGGGTCCATTGTGGGTAACCCCTTTTTTTAAGCCTAGTATACACTTGTTTCGCTTCTGATTGAAAGAGGGCATCTGTACTACAGTTTCTTTTGGCCCTAGTTAGTTCCCCAACTGGAATCCCCCGAATAGTATGTGAAGGGTGTTGAGACTTGGCGTGTAGTATCGTATTGCCGGCTGTAGGTTTTCTGTACGTGTCAAAAGCAACAATCTCATCCACAGTGCCCACGAGATGTAGGTCTAGGAATGAAATTTCCCTGTGGTGTGTTGTGAAAGTAAAACGTAAATTTGATGTGTTATCATTGAGATACTCAACAAAGAGTGGTATGGCAGGTACATCACCGCTCCATATTATCAAGATGTCGTCGATGTACCTGCCATACCACTCAATGGCACCAGCAAAAGGATTGTCGTGTGAGTATATGACCTGTTCCTCCCACCAAGACATGGTCAAATTTGCCAGGGATGGGGAAAACTTTGCCCCCATGCTAACTCCCTTAGTTTGTAAATAAAAAACATTGTCAAACATGAAAAAATTATGGGTAATCAAATATTGGCAAACCATAACAATGAATTCCTTGAGTTCCGGAGTGTAGTCTGTATATTTGTTCAGATGAAAATAGAGGGCCCTCATTGCTACATCATGTGGAATTGACGTATATAGAGATACGACATCACAGCTGAGCCAGTGATAGTTGCATCTCCACATTTTCTGATCTAATGTCATCAAAATATCCCTTGAATCTTGTAGGAAGCCAGGGACCCTACGAACCAGGGGTTGCAGCACTTTATCGAGCCAATCGCATAAGTTTTCATTAAGGGACCCTATGCCCGAGATAATCGGACGCATAGGGGGAGGTGACATCCCCTTGTGGGTTTTGGGCAAGGCGTGCATAATAGGAACCACTGGGTCCTCCGTGAGAATCTGTTTGACTTGGTTTTGGGTTAATGCTCCAACCGATAAACCTTCCTCCAAAAGTTTCTTGAGTTCACTGCTGAATGACTTAGTCGGGTTCTCTTTTAATCTGCGATATGTGCATTTGTCATTCAGCAGTGATAGAACTTGTTCTTTATAAAGGGTTTTGTCCATTATTACAACTGAACCCCCCTTATCTGACATTTTAATTATTATATCATGCCAGGTCTTGATTTCGCGTAATGCATGCTCCAAAGGAGGAGAGAGGTTGGATTTGGTCTGATAAGTGGAGTTTTTGAGGCTCCTCAGATCACGTTCGACCCTCTCTTGAAATAAATTCATGCAGTCCGCTCGAGAGCTGACAGGATAAAAGTTGGGGTTTTTAATTTTAAAATCCCTAAGTACATCTACATACACCTGACCACATAACTCATCTTCCAAAGACATCAGATTCAACAATACATTTTGATCAGTAAAATTAAAGGGTACAAATTCGTTATTACTCACATGACACTCATTGGTGGGTGTTGTATGTTCTCCCTCGTGATTATAAAAATGACGTTTGACCGTTAGATCCCTTATAAATTTGTTAATATTGCAGACAGTGGAATACACATCAAAGTCTCTATTTGGGACAAAGTTCAGTCCTAGTGATAATAGCTCCATTTGATTAGATGTCAAAGTTCGATTTGATAAATTGATTACATCCAATTTATTGGTTATGTTTTTTTGCTCCTCAGGGTTCTCGAAGGGATGCCATTTTCTTCTCCGGTGTTTACGCCCCCCTCTGCGTTTTTTGTTGGTGGTTTCTTATTGTTTTTATTGTTTTCTGTAGTATTCATACTTGTCTCACCATTCTTCATCGGTTTCCTAGATCTTTTCTTTTTATAATAGGATGGGCGTTTTGGAGTGCTGGTGCTAGGTTCCGACTATGATTCTTGGGTGTGATATTCTGATGAGTCCTGGTCAGAGGACAGAAAACCCACTTTTTGAGTCCTGTCATGTTTGTATTTGCGATAGGGTTTCTTCAGGATTGAGCGAGGGGTGTGCGGTGGTCTCTCCCAACGACCCCACTCATAAACCTGTTGATTTTGATAGTCGAATTCGTCCCGTCTAAATTTGATTTTCTTGCCTTCGGCAATTTTTTCTTCGAGGGCAATGATATGTTGATCTATTGTCTGTAGGTGTGCACTGTATTGTTCCTCCGTGCATCTCTCTTTAATAAGAGCTTTTGTTGAATTAATATTCGTCTGTAGTTCCTGTAATTTGGTCTCTTCACATTCTACGATAAGGTTCATTAATTTGCAGGAACATTCCGACAAAGTATTATTCCAATTGGAGATGAATTGTTCCGAATAAATAATAGAAGGGATTTTCTTTAGTCTAAGACCTCTTGGAATGTAGCTACGGTCCAGATAAGCTTTTAAAGTGGTCTGGTCCCACCAGATCCGTGTTTCTTGTTCAATGAGTTTCTCCAGAATCTTTATATTGTCTGTAGTATCAACTTGTGGATCAATCAGTTCAGGATTACTTGAGAAAACAGCAGCTGCTCTTTGTGATCTATTCATATTGGTATAGATTGTATAAAGTGTATGTCTTTCCATTGTTTGTTAGCCATGATTAAGGACAGGTAAACTGTCTGAAACGCGTAGGCGATCACCGTCTTTCTGAGTGGATTTGTTACTGCTATTCATGCTTAAATAAAGAAAGTTTTTGGACCGAGAATCCTGGCTGGACCGTCAATTGCTTGCTACAGTTTCTCTTATACCCCAGCAGAGGGTTGGCCCGTGCCGGGTCCGGTCGCTCAAAAGGAAGGTGAGCTGGCATTTTTTCCGCTATATGATGTGGACAACCTCCAGGCCCACAGGATGGATGGTCGGTCCTATAAAAGTAGGTATGATGGGTTAGATTTTAGGGTAGACCACAGCATTCAGAGTTCCCTCCACCAGGACTAGTAGTCCTGATCTAGGAATGGCTATTTAAGTGATAAATGAAGACAATGACATTACTAATGATACAATAATTTAGTAAAAATCTCATTTATTACATGCGATCCTGTAATATGTGTTAGCACTTTCTGTCTAAACCTCCATCCATGTGTTCTTAGGGAGAGGCGCTCATACATGTGTGCTGGAGGAATCCTTGTCCATTCAGCTCCAGTTTGCTTTTTCTGCCTCAAAATTTTTATGAACCACAATGTTGAATAAAGAATTTGATTGAATTTTAAACTTTGCTTTTGTTTCAGTAGTCGGACCCAAGAAGGGACCAGCAACATTGAGCAGTCTCTGGCCGACATGAAGCTCTCTCCATGGGAGACATGGCTGCTCAGCAAGGAAAGACAAGGCCGAATTGATCTACAGAACAAAATATCCGAGGTGAGAAAGTGTGATACCTAAAGGGACTTGCATCTTGAGAACAACAACTGCTGGGCTTGTCCCAACAACAGACACTTTTATCCACCTGCCACCTGGGGACTGGCATAGGATGCCAGGACAGTCACTCAGTTCCTGCAGGGGCAGGAAGGCAAATCAGGGTAATCAGGACTCTCACTGCCAATCACTGTGTGTGGGCATGGTAATCAGGACTCTCACTGTCAATCACTGTGTGTGGGCAGGATAATCAGGAATCTCACTGTCAATCACTGTGTGTGGGAGGAGTAATCTGGAGGCTCACTGTCAATCAATGTGTATGGGCATGGTAATCAGGACTCTCACTGCCAATCACTGTGTGTGGGTGGAGTAATCAGTACTCTCCCTGTCAATCAATGTGTGTGGGTGGAGTAATCAGTACTCTCCCTGTCAATCACTGTGTGTGGGTGGAGTAATCAGGACTCTCCCTGTCAATCACTGTGTGTGGGCATGGTAATCAGGACTCTCACTGTCAATCACTGTGTGTGGGTGGAGTAATCAGTACTCTCCCTGTCAATCAATGTGTGTGGGTGGAGTAATCAGGACTGTCACTACCCCATCCACACACAGTGATTGACAATCAGGACTCTCACTGTCTCTCTATGGAGTCCTTTAAGGATTTTACTGAAAATCTGATCTTGAATCAAAAAACAGAAATTTGCTGAAATCCTATATTCTGTGGGGGGGATTTATCTCTACGCTGTCCCAGTAAGAGAGGTTAAAAAATGACATCCGTCTATGGAGTCCAACCTACTGAATTATTCAGTGTTGATCAAGAAGAAGGCAAAACCCCCTGAAAGGCTGATGCCAAATTACCCAATGCAGAGAAAAGATCCTTCCTGACTGCTAAAATGGCAGTCAGCATAACTTCCTGAATCACGTACATAGATAAGAGAGAAAACATTTTTTTTTCGGGAGGGGGACAAAAGTTTAGAGAATATGGAAACGACAAACTTAAAAAAATTGTGTGTCTTCTCATTAAGGAATTAAAACAGGAGGAGGAAAGATGGAAAGAGGAGCAGAAGAAAGAGCAGAAGAAACGATTGGCTGAGGAACAACACAAGGAATGGGTCAGAAAGAAGCAAGAACAGGTAAAGCTGTAAATCTCTCTGCAATCCGACCTGTCACCATGAATATACATGAAGTTACTCCATAAATATTCATCAGAGGTGTAACCCCGATCGCTTGCACCTTGGCACATACTTGTCATATTTTCACTTCACCTGAAGCTCCATAGATAGAAACGCAGAAGAACCGGATTGCGTGATTTTCCGCACAATCTGTGGATAATCTGAAGCGAAATGTGTTGCCGGTTCTGAATTCCTTTTGGAACTGAAAGGGACAAATCCTACAACCATCGCTTTCCAGAACTTCAAGGGGTTTTCTGATGAGGCTTTTGTGTGTAGATACATAGAATTCTATATATCTATATACAGGCAGTCCCCAGGTTACATACAGGATAGGTTCTTTAGGTTTGTTCTTAAGTTGCATTTGTATGTAAGTCGGAACTGTATATTTTATAATTGTAGCTCCAGACAAAAATTTTTTCGGCCCAGTGACAATTGGATTTTTAACATTTTTGCTGTGATGGGAACAACATGGACACTTTACTGCTGGAATTAAAGTATAGCATCCTGAGAGGTCACAGTGGGCCGAGAGAGGTCCTTCTGTAACTAGGGGTCATATATAAGTCGGGGACCACCTGTATCTATTTTTGTAATTATGGAATATACAGGCGGTCCTCTACTTAAGAACACCAGACTGATGACCCCTAGTTACAAAGGGACCTCTGGATGTTGTTAATAAACTGTACTTTGCCCTTAGGCTACAATAAACATATATAACAGTTATTAATGGTGTCTGTAATGAAGCTTTATTGTTAATCCTGGTTCTTATGACAATCCAACACTTTTAAAATCCAATTGTCACAGAGACCAAAAAATAATTGGCTGAGGTTACAATTATAAACTATACAGTTCCGACTTACATACAAATTCAACTTAAGAACAAACCCATAGAACCCTTGTACGTAACCTGGGGACTGCCTGTATTGCTTTCTGCAAAACAAACCTTGCACCTCCAGAGTCATCCCCCAGTTCCATTACCTGCTTTCCCGTCATCTTTGGGGGCTATCAGAGTAAGGCTGCATTCAGACACACGTGTGCCCGCCGTACCGTAGCTCTGCTCACCCCCGCCCCTCTCCATAGGGATAAATGGCTCACGGCGCTGTATGCTGAGAAAAGATAGGACATGTCCTATCTTTTCACAGCTTCGGAGCGGTACGTTGGCGCCCACTGCCGTATATACGTCCCCCATACGGTTGTCTGAAGCACTGGTTTTGCACCTAAGCTGTATAGTGATGGATGGAGCTTTGTTGCAATACCATGCACAACCCATGGTCAGGGGTGGCGCTGTTTTAGGAAGAGAGCAGCCATATTTTTCCAACCTTTGGACAAATGCTTAAAGGTGACAGGTAAAATCGCATGCACAAATCACATGCACGTTTTATCTTTGTCCTTACAGGACTGAGACCCTGTAGCACATCACCTATGTGATACAGCAGTATGCACACGACTATAGGAGAGGCTTTCACCTCTTATGTAGGGAGCTGTGCGTGTTCAAACAGAGCGTTGGTATGTAAAGGTGTGACCGCTTTCTAAGCCCGGGCCCAACCTATCATGTGCCTGTGGAAACAATAGTATTGATGTGTGTGCCAGAATAGTCATCAGGTTATACATTAACCCCGGCCATTGTGCTGCGTACACGATGCAAGGTAAATTATTGGAATACAACGGCTTATGTGGATCTCGCCAGGAAATCTAATGATCTGAAGGGAAATGCCGTAAATTTAGATGATGTGTGCAGTCGCCTAAAATATTATTACCTGGTTTTTAATCATTATCTTAATACATTAGCTTTACCATTACCTTATTATTAAAGGGGAAGTGTTACACTGAACACGTAGTCTGACTCTAAGCGGCATGTTACAGAGAAGAGGAGCTGAGCAGATTGTACATAGTGTCCTATCTGCAGGCAGCATGTTATAGAGCAGGAGGAGCTGAGCAGATTGTACATAGTGTCCTATCTGCAGGCAGCATGTTATAGAGCAGGAGGAGTTCAGCAGCTCTTACATAGTGTCTATCTGCAGGGAGCATGTCATGGAGCAGGGGGAGCTGAGCAGATTGTATATAGTGTCCTATTTGCAGGAAGAATGTTATAGAGCAGGAAGAGATGAGAAGATTGTACATAATGTGCCATCTACAGGCAGCATGTTATAGAGCAAGAGGAGCTGACTAGATCGACTATAGTGTTCTATCAGTATGCAGCATGTTATAGGGCACTAAGAGTAGAGCAGATTGTACATTGTGTCCTATTTGCAGGCAACATGTTATAGAGCAGGAGGAGCTGAGCAGATTGTACATTGTGTCCTATTTGCAGGCAACATGTTATAGAGCAGGAGGAGCTGAGCAGATTGTACATTGTGTCCTATTTGCAGGCAACATGTTATAGAGCAGGAGGAGCTGAGCAGATTGTATATAGTGTCCTATCTGCAGGCAGCGTATTATAGAGCAGGGGGAGCTGAGCAGATTGTATATAGTGTCTTATTTGCAGAAAGAATGTTAAAGAGCAAGAGGAGCTGACTAGATCGACTATAGTGTCCTATCTGCAGGCAGCATGTTATAGAGCAGGAAGAGTAGAGCAGTTTGTACATAGTGTCCTATCTGCAGGCAGCATGTTATAGAGCAGGAAGAGCTGAGCAGATTGTACATAGTGTCCTATCTGCAGGCAGCATGTTATAGAGCAGGAAGAGCTGAGCAGATTGTACATAGTGTCCTATCTGCAGGCAGCATGTTATAGAGCAGGAGGAGCTGAGCAGATTATACATAGTGTCCTATCTGCAGGCAGCATGTTATAGAGCAGGTGCCTCTACTGATCATCCATTGACGACCAATACTAAGGATAGTGTTAGGCTGGAAGATCCCCTTAACGCGGTTCTAGCCACCTCCTTCCACACTGATAATTCTGATGGATGGTTCTGAGGTTCATTGCAAATGTTTGTCCTGAACACGTCTGGCATCAGACACAGTACTGAAGATCCAGGAGCCTTGGGGTTGGATGATAAAACATGCGCCTCCATGGTGTAGACATAGAAGTTTAGACGATGGCGGTAATATTTGTCGGCACCGCGCCTTCCTGGCTCCTGATGTTTCTCAGCCTTCGCCCCGTTTCCTCTTTGATCATCTGTTTTCCTATTTATGCCCCTGATTATTATTATTATAACGCTTGACTAGCGCCCATAACAAAAGGAACTGCATGCAAAGCGAGACGGCAAATCCTTCCAGTATACAAGTCCTTGCTCTTTGATGTATCTGGCTTTGTAAAGGGAAATAAACCAGAACTTATTCTATAGTCTACAAGTTCACAGATACGCGGTTCCTACTCTAAATTACGGGAGGCGTGTAACAACTCGCTGGTGGCTCCAGAGACTAGAAGTTGGCTTCATATAATGTACACAACATGAGTCCTACATTATGGGACTAGGTATATAAGCTTCCACCTTGTAAATTATAGAACTACTCCAAAATACAAATATACTACCACAAAATACAGGAGTTACACCGTTCTTTATATACAAATACAAATTCATCAAACTTTATTAAATATATTAAAAAAACAGGTACAATCAATACAATCAGAGAACCCAATATTATGGTCCGACTGGGCCGAATCACATATGCGCCATATAGGGTATGTCCACCAGCTATAAGGGGTCTTTCCAAATAGATATCTCACATCAGAAATTACATCACAATTCATAGTGACCAAAGTACTTAATAACAGCGGATCTGTATCTAAAAGACGAGCGTCTTACCCATATTGGTGCAATGTGGACTCCTGCTGGTGGCCACATTGCACTAATATGGGAGGGAAGTCCGCAGGTGACAACATTGCACTAATATGGGAGGGGAGTCCGCAGGTGACCACATTGCACTAATATGGGAGGGAAGTCCGCAGGCGACCACATTGCACTAATATGGGAGGGAAGTCCGCAGGCGGCCACGTTGCACTAATATGGGAGGGAAGTCCGCAGGCGACCACATTGCACTAATATGGGAGGGAAGTCCGCAGGCGACCACATTGCACTAATATGGGAGGGAAGTCCGCAGGTGACCACATTGCACTAATATGGGAGGGAAGTCCGCAGGCGACCACATTGCACTAATATGGGAGGGAAGTCCGCAGGCGACCACATTGCACTAATATGGGAGGGAAGTCTGCAGGTGACCACATTGCACTAATATGGGAGGGAAGTCCGCAGGCGACCACGTTGCACTAATATGGGAGGGAAGTCCGCAGGCGACCACGTTGCACTAATACGGGAGGGAATTCCGCAGGCGGCCACATTGCACTAATATGGGAGGGAAGTCCGCAGGCGACCACGTTGCACTAATATGGGAGGGAAGTCCGCAGGCGACCACGTTGCACTAATATGGGAGGGAAGTCCGCAGGCGGCCACATTGCACTAATATGGGAGGGAATTCCGCAGGCGGCCACATTGCACTAATACGGGAGGGAAGTCCGCAGGCGGCCACATTGCACTAATACGGGAGGGAAGTCCGCAGGCGACCACATTGCACTAATACGGGAGGGAAGTCCGCAGGCGGCCACATTGCACTTATACGGGAGGGAAGTCTGCAGGCGGCCACATTGCACTAATATGGGAGGGAATTCCGCAGGCGGCCACGTTGCACTAATATGGGAGGGAAGTCCGCAGGCGGCCACGTTGCACTAATATGGGAGGGAAGTCCGCAGGCGGCCACGTTGCACTAATATGGGAGGGAAGTCCGCAGGCGGCCACGTTGCACTAATATGGGAGGGGAGTCCGCGGGCGACCACGTTGCACTAATATGGGAGGGATACCTGGAAGAGGCATAAGCGTAGTGACTGGCTTCTGCTCCGCACTGATGAGGAACAAGCCAACAGGAACAGATGTCATCAGCAAGTAATTTGCGGTAGTCATCCTCATGGACTGGACAAGGAATAATAGAAACAGGGGGACGTTAATCATATGTCAGCACTGTGTGCCAGCGTATGATGAAAGCCTTGCCCCTCCAGCACCACCAGGTTCTGCTTCCTGCGCTGGCATACAATTGCGCTATTACCGGCTACGGTCTCAGGCTGGAGCGAGTGGGTAGAAGCGAGGCACAAACACCCTGGACCAGCCCACTCCGCCGCCGGCCACGTCAAGCCTTCACACCCCTCCTCGCCCACTTGGCCTGGAGTTGGTGTAAAGGGGAAAATAAAGGCAATGCCTTACGAATATTTTAGGGCTAATACACCAAACAAGCCCTGATAAATGTCTCCCACAGTCTTATCAACCCAGGTGATCTCTACTTGTAATAGCCCTAGGGCTCAAATTATTCCACACATAATTTTCCCATTTAGAGAAAACCTGATCTGGAATTTATTCCGAACTGATGTTGTCTTCACCCAAGGGGTGAGATTTTATGTAGGGTGTGATCACTGGAGCTCCTCCTGGAAGTTGTCAGGGGCAATGTAGACATGTACTGGGGGATAGAGAAGGGAGGGGTTAGACAGAAGGGGTGCATAAAATCAAATAAAAAAGTGGCGTGCAACATAGATGGGTAAGGACATAAGGGAGGGGCAACAGAGTACTGGGGTATAGAAGAGGCAATTTAGAGAAATTGTGGTCATTAGGTATAAGAGGGGAAAGCCGCCACAGATGAAGGCATACCATACAAATTAAAATCGAGAATTATTTTTTTGTTTGAAAAAAATAAATAAAATTAAATTTTAGCCACCACAAGAGAGATTGGAAACAGGAATTTCCTGACCCTGAACACTGGGAACTTCATGGTTCCCCAGTAGATAAGACACACCAGCATTTTCTTGTTGTGCCCCTTTGTATTACAGATCTCAGGTTGAGGCATTTTTAGAGTCTAGTTTACTAGATGAAGGCAAAAGGCAACAGGTTGTAATTTTTATAATATTTTTGGGCTTGCAAATGATTCATGCACTCATACTTATTGCTTAGCTTAAATTAATTGAGCTATGTCAGATGAACACCTGGTTGAAGGCCTCTACCCTGAGTCTCTCATACATATGTGCTTGTATGCATGCATGTACATATCCTTTCAATAGGGAGCGGGAAATTAGCCACTGCCAGACATTTTTTTTTAAAAATCCCACGTGCCTGACCCTTCTTGTCGTCAACCCCTGCCTTTGGTTGGGGAGTACTTGGACAATAATATTTGGTTTATGTTATGCCCCTGGGCATTTCTGTGTGGACTCGTTAGTTATGATATGGTTACTTGTAAAGCTCAGCCTCTACTGACGGTCTCCGGCCTCGGTCCTTGCCCTCCCGCTCTCCGGCCTCGGTCCTTGCCCTCCCGCTCTCCGGCCTCGGTCCTTGCCCTCCCGCTCTCCGGCCTCGGTCCTTGCCCTCCCGCTCTCCGGCCTCGGTCCTTGCCCTCCCGCTCTCCGGCCTCGGTCCTTGCCCTCCCGCTCTCCGGCCTCGGTCCTTGCCCTCCCGCTCTCCGGCCTCGGTCCTTGCCCTCCCGCTCTCCGGCCTCGGTCCTTGCCCTCCCGCTCTCCGGCCTCGGTCCTTGCCCTCCCTCTCTCCGGCCTCGGTCCTTGCCCTCTCGCTCTCCGGCCTCGGTCCTTGCCCTCTCGCTCTCCGGCCTCGGTCCTTGCCCTCTCGCTCTCCGGCCTCGGTCCTTGCTCTCCGGCCTCGGTCCTTGCCCTCCCGCTCTCCGGCCTCGGTCCTTGCCCTCCCGCTCTCCGGCCTCGGTCCTTGCCCTCCCTCTCTCCGGCCTCGGTCCTTGCCCTCTCGCTCTCCGGCCTCGGTCCTTGCCCTCTCGCTCTCCGGCCTCGGTCCTTGCCCTCTCGCTCTCCGGCCTCGGTCCTTGCTCTCCGGCCTCGGTCCTTGCTCTCCGGCCTCGGTCCTTGCCCTCCCGCTCTCCGGCCTCGAATCAAAAATACCAGCCGTCCATTTAGAAGTTTTTTTTCCTTCTGAGAGCAAGAACTGCAGAGCCAAGAGTTTTAACGTGTGGGATCATTTACCAGGACTGACTGCATGAGTAATTGTTGGGCATTGTTTTAAAAGCCTATGATTATAGGATTAGAGTGATTTATCTAAAAAGCCGTCTTGGAAACAGTGAGGCCTATAAATTTTTTTTATAAAGTATGTGAAAGATGGTTTTATATGTATTCAGATCTCTTATAAAGCGCACCAGGTGTTTCCACATAGCAGGAGATGAGGTATGGAGCCGAGCTATGTGACAATAAAACGAGATGCAATTATCTCCATTGGCGAGCCGCCAGTCTGCGAGCGCAGCCATTAGTTAATGCGGCTCCAAGAAGCTGGTGGGGCCATTCGCGAAAGGGTATAATTACCGAATCAGAAGCTTCAGTCTATGTCATGAAATTGTTGTGGATGTAAAGCGGCAGAACAAATAAAATCGGAAGCAATGGGATTACACAGAGGCGTGCAGGCCCTCTAAATGAATTGCCTAAACAACGGGAAAAAAAAAAGTATTTTTTCCGTCTGGGGGACGCAGGGGAAGTGTAAAGTATCGTGCAGGGCATCCAAAGACAATTCTATAAATGTGCCCTTTGGAACTTGAATTGCAAAGAGGAAAAGGCCAATTTCCTTTTGTCGTGTTTGAGAAAAAATATTCTTAGTCTTATTAGATTTTAGTCTTGAGTACAGGACATGGTTATATGAGGGGGTGGAGATTTTATTATTTCAGTGTTGGTGGGATTTGGTGCTGGGTTATCAGAAAATTTGGGTTTCAGATCTTTATAATAATTATAATAATAAATGGATGTATAGTGGCATCATTTAATTGGGTTGGCTGATAGATTGAGATAAGAGAGGAGAGGTAGGGAGGTGCCGCACTGTACAGAGCTTGGTGGATAACGGGGGATTGGTTTGAATTAAATTTGGAAGGAGACGGGCAACTAGAGAAGTGACCTGGGGTGGATTGCGACTGCCATGGGTTCTGGGCTGTATGAATATTGTAGCCCCTACAAGTCTGGAATCACTTCCTACGTCTGGGACTAGAATCAGCTTCTTGGGGAGCAGAGGATGCGTCCCTTGTGCTTTCAGTCTGCGGTTTCAGGACCTTTTGGAGGACCTTCAAAGGTCCTTAAATGGCTGTTGTGTACCTGTGTATTGAGAGCAGGAACAGATGTATAAGGAATTCATGGGTGAAGTCCCTCTCAGTATAAAATTTGGCGGATGGTTTGGGTGGCCATGGGCCCCCTAGAAGGCTTGGGCCCTGGGCTAAACCACCCATATTATAATACACTACCGGCAGTGACTGGACAGACTGTAGTAATCTGCGTAGCGCCTGGAAGACGAGCTTGGCTGCTGTGATAATATTATATTGTAGAGGGGAAAGTTTAGTAAGTGGAAGGCCGATTAGTAGGGAGTTACTATAGTCGAGATGAGAATGAATCAGAGAAACTATTAGTGTTTTAGAGGTTTCCACTGTCATAAAAAGTCAGATTCTGGAAATATGTTTGCTGTGCATGTGGCAGGAGCGTGCAACTGATTGTATATACCGGTGCAAAGGAGAGGTCGGAGTCCAGCATAACCCCAAGACAGCGGGCCTGCTGCCTCAGGGTTGTGGTGATCCTACAGACAGAGATGGAGAGGTCAGGGTTGGGTCGGTAAGTAGATGGTGAAAGATAAGTTCAGTCTTGGAAAGATTAAGTTTCAAGAAGAGAGAGAACATGATGGTGGAGACAGCAGAGAGACAGTCACTAGTGTTTTGGAGTAAGGCAGGGGTGATGTTACCTGCAGAAGTATATAGCTGGGTGTCATCAGCATAAAGATGATACTGGAAACCAAATCTGCTGATGGTTTGTCCGATGGAGGTAGTATAGAGAGAGAAGAGAAGAGGACCTAGGACTGAGCCCTGAGGAACCCCGACACTGAGAGGAAGATGAGAAGAGAAAGATCCAGAAAAGGAGACACTGAAAGCCAGAGAGAGAGGAAGAAAACCAAGAGAGGTCCGTGTCCTTCAGGTCAATGGAGCGAAGCATCCTGAGGAGGAGCTGGTGGTCCACAGTATCAAACGCTGCTGATCGATCCAGAGGAGCGAGGAGAGAATAGTCACTTTTGGCTCTAGCAGTGAGGAGACTTTAGTAAGAGCAGTTTCAGTGGAGTCTGGTAACCAGATTGTAGGGGGTCAAGGAGAGAGTTGGCCGGTTAGTTCTTGGCACCAAGAATCGATCTGCTCCACAGCCCCTCCCCCTCGTTCTTAATGCCTATTGGAGTACTCAACCAATAGCCTGCAACAAATCTTACTCCTAGCAGAGGGGGAGGAGCCGTGCTTCAGATAAATACTGAGAGCTAAGGGCACAGCAGTGTGAGGACACCCCACCATTGCATAGTGGAGCTACAGTTCTGTAATATAAATGCTACTAGTAACAACTACACAAGTAAATATCTGCTTGCAGTTTTGTTAGGTTCCCTCTTAAAGAAATCTGCCAGCAGTTGGGGCAGTCACCAGATTTTAACTCAATTAACTACCAGCTCTGTCAGGGAGGGGATGAAATGTCCTTTCTAGAATTCCCTCTTTTATGTGAAATCTCATCCGTTACCTATAAAATAAAAAAAAATGTGAAAATGAGCAGAGAAGAGTCGTATTTTGGCTGAGATGAGTCAATTTTAAGGCTGTCATCTCAGACGCCCCTATCTTCAGTTCTATTGGACCCAGAAACCTAGAAAGATACTTGTATCAAATTAAAGATAAGAATCTCAACTTACATATTTCATCAGGCTTGTGGTTCTATGATCTATAGAACTGGAAAAACTAGTGACAGGTTCAATATAGAGCCCTAATACTAACTGACACCCTTCTTTTTGCTAAAAATTGTTTTCCTTACATCCCCATAAATCAACTTTATCTTATATTACCTGGCATCAAAGGGGTCTTGACCTGCTTGGCCGGCCCCTCCCATCTACTCCTTCCCATGCCTTATGCCTGCTTACTATTCGGCAGTTCATGTCATGTGAACAGGGTGATGTCATCCTTTACATTTGCAAAACATACCCTATGTATGTATCTGATCTACTCCTCCCCATCCACCATGGAGGCTGCTGTGATTTCATGTGATCCGATACATACATGGAATGCATTTTGCAAATTTAAAGAGTATAGGACCTTAAATGACATTACCCCGGTCACATGACCTGAATGTAACACAAGACAATATTTCCTGTAAGTAAATATAGCTGTATATGTCTTTAGTTGAATATTGGTAGACGGCCCCTAAGTAGAGGGAGGCAGGGCAGTGAATTTGAAGAGACACAGAGCTGTCAGAATAAGGGGGCGTGGTCCACTGGCAGCCTGGGAGGGGAAAAGAGTCAAAGACAGGAGATAGGAGTCAAGTGAGCAAGTAATTTGCATATTTAAAAAAATGGCTGTAATTAAAGAGTTTGGGGGCTGGTTAAAAAAAAATAAACATTTACTTACCTTTGTGGTCCCTCCCGGCGTCCTGTGCTGCTATCACTCCGGTCCGGGCCCCATTATAGAACGCTGGGAGTAGGAACGGGTGGGCTTGGCCAGCCGGAAGCTGAACACAGGCACGGCTTTCATGCCCCTGTATGTTTACAAGGGGCACATCCCGGAGTGATTGCATTGCGGGACCCTGGGAGGGACCATGAAGGTAAGTAAATGTTTGTTTTTTAACCAGCCCCCTCCCGGCCACCAATAGCTTCCTTTATGCTCTCGGACAACCCCTTTAAGGTACAGAGCCCTCACTGCAGCTCGGTTAGTTGGTATGGAGAGGACTTGTAACCCTTTACCAGCAGGCAGTGTTGGTTTGGGGGATACAAATCTGGTGACAAGTCATCTTAAAGAACTTCGGTGGTAGTTGGATCTTTATTTCCAGCTATAGACCTCTGCACATGTCAGAGAATAGAAACCGCAGGGACCAGGACCAGATAACGTCGGGTGTGTACAGTGTTGGGTCGGGGTGTCAGATTATCTTCCCCTCCATTCCTGGAGAGCGGAGATGAGCTTCCTACACTGTGATGAAAGCTGCCGCCTCTACGTAAGGAAGTCATGGTGTTTTTTCTTCCTTGGACAGGAAAGAAAAGAGAAGGAACAAAAACTTCTCCGAGAGAAGCAGGAAAAAGAGGTGGAGGAGCAGGAGAGGCGCATGATAGAGGAGAAGAGCCGCGAGCGTTACCGGGAATGGCTGCGGAAGAAGAGGGACGAGGAGCAGGAGAGGAAGAGGCGGCAGAAGGTCAGCACCATATTGGGGGGCAGAACCAGTTTAGCTTCTCATGCAATGTTAATATTGGTTACCCCCTGCCCATGTATTATAAAGGGGTTCCCCGCCAGCACCTACAGTACCACTCCCTTCACACAGGATACACGGGACCCCTGTTCTTGTAATTGATGGGGTCTTGCGCATAAACTATCTACCATCAAAATCCATCATGATAAACCAGGGACACCTACTCTTAGATCCGGGCACCGTCACTGTCTTCTAAAATCAACTTTTAAATTAATTCTAATGAGGGGTGTTACCAGAGCCCCTTGGTTCTATAGATTCACGGCTGTTACAATGAGCATAATATTTCTCCCCCTTTCCCCCCTGCTCTATCCCTCCTCCCTCTGTCTGTGTAATCTACCTGCTCTGCTTGTTGTAAAAACCTGTGAATCTACAGCACTGAGGGACTCTGGTAAACCTTAACATTTATGCTAATAAGCCTGGAGGGCACTCAGGGTTGTTACCAGAGCATCATCCTTGCTGTAGTTTTACAGGTCGTTATACTGTGCAGGACCATACCGCCCTATCTCTGTGTTCTGTAATCTTGCACAGTGAGATGGGGGGGGGGGTGCTCTTGCACAGTGTAACAGCCTGTGAAGCTGCTGCACGGATGATCTCTGGTACACTCCCAGGAGTAGATTGTAGAAGGAAGGAGGCCATGAATAACAAATATAAGAAGACTATGAGTAAGTGTCCCTGGTTTATCACGATGGATTTTGATGACTTTGTCCGGGGTGGTTGTCTCTATCCTAAGGAGGCTCTTTTCAGGAAACCCCTTTAAGAAATGCCCTATGCCGGTTACATGAGATCCGTCTTCATTCTCAAACAGATTTGTGTTGCTGTGGGATATTTAGCAGGTAGAGCCCCCACCCCCCAGCTCCTTGCGGTCGACCGATGAGCCCTTTCATGTTTAACCGTTGTGTGACCGCAGCACATTCCAGTAACCAGGAATTACAATCCCACCCGGAGACGGAGAGGATATTAATAAGTTCCATGAATACATTTATGGAGCGTTTGTAAAATGGCAAGTTAGAAACCCGCACGGAGGCGGAGGGCCCGCAGGGGGATCTATGGATCTTTTTTTAATGACCTGTGTGCTGATCAGTACCAGACCTGAGCTTACACATCACACTAGCGGCTGTAGGGGGCGCTCATTACATGGCTTGTCTAGCCGGATCCTGTCCTCTGCTCCTGTCCTTCATAGGGTTGTTATTGGGATGGGCAGATGTAACGACGTGTCTTTGTGCAGGAAGAAGAGGAGAGACGTTTCGCTGAGCAGAAAGAGAAGAAGGAGAAGGCGGAGCGGATGTTCAGCGAGTGGTTGGAGCAGGCCAAGAACAAGCCGCGGCCTACGCTCAGCAGCTACGGCTATGTCAATGGGAAATTAACAGGTGTGTACCGGAGCGGGCGTCCTAAACCCAGAACTAGTTGTCATATAGGGCATATATTCCCGTTTTTGCTTGCCAAAACCACTCCCCCTGGTGTGGGTGGGGTTTTCAAGGAGCTCATTTATTGGCCAAATGATTTTGCCACTCAATGTGTACAACTATGCGCCGGCCAATAAACAAGACACTTGAAAACCCCTCCCACTACATTTGGGGTGTGGCTTTGGAGGCTATAGACACACCCCTAAAAGGTCTAATTAGTTTGACATCTACTTACCTGACCTGATTATTGTAATATCATCGGAAATGGCTCCTGCAGCTCTAGTCTATGACACGTAGGGCCGGTTACAACTGCAGCCAATCGGACGTCTCGGCTGTGGCCCCCGACACCATTGGCATGACCGGTCACAGCCCTTAATGTCACTAGATATTATACTGACTAAAACAGCATTTTATCAAAAGTGCCGTCGAAACTGGGACGGAGGGGAGAGGTTAATATTATGTTTACGTTGGACCACCCCTTTAAGATTTTACCAAACGAATAAGGCAAGGGATATCCTCTCTGTCACAGGATCTAATTTATATCAACATTTTCCGTTTGGTAAATTCTTAAAGGGGTTGTCCAACTTAAACATTGCTCTTTAAGCGAGGATCATTATTCATTCTTATTTCTTAAAGCATTCTGGATACTCCTGGATACCCCTTTAAGAGATGCCCCACTGTATCCAAGAAGCTTAATTTTGCTTTTTTTTTTTAAATTTCATTTTAATGGACGCAATTTCAATCATCTTAAAAGGTTTAGATAATGTAAGTTCTTCTGCTTCAGTCTCTGCTTAACACTCTCTAAATCTGATACCAACAGTGGGGGAGATTTATCAGAAGTATCTAAGAGCAGGACTGTTCTAGTTGTCCATTGCGACCAATCAGAGCTCAGCTGTCATTTCCACAGCTGTTTATAAAATAAAAGCTGAGCTCTGATTGGTTTCCATGGGCAACTGGAACAGTTTTACCTCAGAAACTTCTTATAAGTCTCCTCACTGTGAGACTAACGTACAATTAAAGGGGTTTTACCTTTAAAGACCCTTTTTACAGGATAAGGGATTGGTGTCTGGTTAATCTGGGAATCCAACCGCTCACAGAGATCATAACAAAGGGGTCTTAAAGGAGGTTGAAAAACATGGCTGCTTTCTTCCAAAAACAGCGCCACACCTGATTTGGGGCTGTGCGTGGTATTGCAGCTCAGCTCCATTCATTTCTATACAGCTGAGCTGCAATACCAGCACAAACCATGGTCAGGTGTGGCGCTGTTTTTGGAGGAAAACCGCCATTTTTTTTTCAACATGACAACTCCCCAAAGTCACTTAAAGGAGACACAATATGAATGGATATGGCGTCAGCAATTTACAATCCATGTCTTATTTTTGGTGGCGCGGTAACTCGATACATTTAGTTTACTATTTTTTTAACACAACCCTAAAAACAAATGTACACAGATTTTTTTTTTCCATTTAGCGTTTTACTAGGTGTAGTGTTTTCCTCGTGGTAAATACATTTACGGCCTGTGTGGAGTGGAGACGGGCCAGGCATGCTTTTCATACCGTCATTGGAAGCTCATAAAGTGCTGACAGTTTCCATTGGCGTCTCAAACACCCCGTCCCACCCCCCTCGGCTGTGTGTAACATATGCCAGAGCTTACATCGGGGTCTGGAGCCGCGTCCTCATGGCCGACGCTTCACACATTCCTGCTGTCAGCCACTGTCTGGAGAGGGACCATGGCCCATCAGAGGTCAGCGCCTCCGTCCTCATGGTCCCTCCGGGTCTGGGTTTGGATCTTGCCACGACATTTGTCACCCTTGTACTAGTGGTTGACAGACGGATAACCTTTCATGGTTCAGCAAGAGGCAGAGAGAGACATTCTAAAAAAGGCTTAAAGGGATTGTCCACTTCACCTCATGTTTTTGTAATGTGTGTGTAAGTGTGTGTGGGACAGGATATGAAGTAATTTACCAATATACATATATTAATAGTTCTGCTCCGCTTTCTTGATATGTAAAGTGTATTTTACCTCATCAGACAGACATTCCTGACTATAAAATGGCCGCAGATGGAGAGTCATGTGATCTCTATCTGCCCATGAACAATCGCCCTGCCAGGACCTTACATCATATGGTCTTGGCAGGGCGATTGTTCGGCTGAACTTTGAATAAAAGTGAGTTTCGGGTACCTGAATGTGACCACCTACTGGTAACATCCGCAATCAGTGCTGGCACCGTTATTGCATGTTAAAAAGGAAATCGACCTTGAAATGAAATGATCACTGGGGATCGCAGCCACCGCACCCCCTTCAATTACACATGTTATGTATGTATAGGAAAACCACTCCTATAGTTTCCTAATAGTAGCATAAATATTTGGGTGCAACCCATTGAATTCAACAGGATCCACCAGGGATGTTTAGGAAGGGTGACTCTCACCTATAACCTCATCATTGGGAAGCACAACGTGCGGGTCTCTACTACTGTCATGACCTCTCCTGTAATTACGCGGCTTTCTTTGTTTCTTTTAGGCTATTATGATGGAAGTTCCTATCCCGCTCCAGGTTTTTGTAACCCCATTCCATGGAAACCTATTCCCATGCCGCCACCCCCGAAAGAGAATGTCAGAAACCCGTCTGGGAAGAAGAAAAAGAGACCCGTATCCCACCAGCTGTACAGATCCAGCCCCTCCATGGTGTGCAAGCCAAAGGACAATCTTCACGTTGGTGGCGGGATGTTTAGAAGATAGAGCGGACGACTAGAAGATGGATGGGGGGGGGGCTTTCTGGGGTCACCATAAAATCCATTGGTTACTAAGGAGGTGGGAAATAAGGAAAATAAGAAGGAATAGGGGGGAGATTTATCCGAAGGGTCTGAGAGGAGAACTGGCAACCAATCAGATTTCACTTTCGCACAGCTGTTTAGGAAAAGAAAGCTGAGCTCTGATTGGTTCTAATTTCTCATTGCAACCATTCTGCTATCAGACATTCCTGAAAAATCTGGCCCTTTTAGTGGTGTGGTGGGGCTCCCATAGTGCCTCATGGACAACAATAGCGTTATCATATTACTTGCACGTGTGACTCCTGGGACCGGTTATTAGTACATTGATTAAGGTTGTGTGGACCCGAACTGTAGCATTCAGGTCTATGTCAAATATTGTGGGTTTGGGTCCCCGAACCAAGACTTAAGCCAGAAGTTCTGGTCCAGCATTCAGGCTCGCCTCTACCCAGGGGCGTAACTACAGGAGTAGCAGCCATAGCAGCTGCTATGGGGCTTACAGTGTCAAGGGGCCCCAGCATCTGGGTTATTGGGTGTGTATATGCTGTATGTATGTATATTGTATTGTCTGTTTTCGCACATATATCTGTGTGTATATGATGCATGGGTTTATATGATACTGTATGTGTGTATACATTGTGTGTGTGTGTGTGTATATACTGTGCGTCATTCTAACTCACGTGTGAGTATACAAATATGTTTTGTTTTTTTTTAAGCGGGAATGTAGGCCCCATTAAGAAATCTGCTATGGGGCCCTGAATCGCCTACTTAAGCCCCTACCGGTAACACCCACAATTGGTGCCTGTTAACCTTAACACCACAACCATTTTCTCTAGGATTATCATTCCCTAATGACATATGAGCCACCATCAATTAAAGAAAATCTACCATCAAAATCCATCATGATAAACCAGGGACATTACTCATAGATCCAGGCACCGTGACTGTGGTAATCTTCTTATATTTGTTATCCATGGCCTCCTTCCAACCATAAATTATGCTAATGAGTCAGAATGGCTCCTGGGGGTTGTTACCAGAGCCCCTAAGTGCTGCAGCTTCACAGGCTGTTACACTGTGCAGGAACACTTCACCTCCCCTACCATCAAAATCCATCATTATAAACCAGGGACATTACTCATAGATCCAGGCAACGT